>NC_140232.1:17131521-17148754 GCF_951802725.1 Rutilus rutilus | reverse complement strand
GCCAGTAATACGTTACATTTTAAAAATATACAGTTTTAAAATAGAAAACAGTTTTTTTTAATTTTAAATTGTACTAATAATATCAAAAATATTACTGTTTTTTTTTAATATTATATGCAGCCTTGTTGAGCATAAGAAATGCTTTCAAAAATATATAAAAAATCTTTCATAACCCAAACTTTGAATGTTAGTGTATAGCATGCATTTTATACTATTGCAAATGTAATGGTGCATTTTTGGAGTAATGAAAGCCGTTTTTATTTATGAACTGTTTTCTTTTTATAGAAAATATCTATGTGGACATTTCTTTAAAAAACGTATGTTCATATGCATACATAAACAACGTCATGGTGAGGGTAAATAATAATAATATTAAAATGTGGAGTAAATAATGATATAATTATTTTTGGGCAAACTATTTCTGTAAAGGTGATTTAAAAAAAAAAAAAATAGGTAGTGTTTTATAAAGTCATACATAAACAAAATCAAGGTTACAGCAACCTGTAAGTCTAATCAAGCAAAGTGTTTTTACTAAAACCATCATCTGTCAAGTCGTGGCTGCCGTGAGAGGTAAAACTATGTGATGTCCAGCTGTGAAGAATTTCTTCACTTTCTTTTTTTCGTCTGTGCCTTGCCTTACCATCATCATGCTTTTTTTTCCCCCTGCCTTGCATTCACTCTGCAGGAAGTGATGAACAGCCTCGAGTCTCAGGCTGTGCTGTTGACGTGATCGGCTCCTTTTTCTGCTACCCTGCTCCTCCTCCCTCTCTTCACCTTTAAAAGAAATATGGCCTCATAGTTGCCCAGCAAGATGTTTGTGAGGTCATCCTGAACACATTTCCTCTCCTGCCTTATTCAAGACTCAAACTTAGGCCAGGGTCCAAATCTAACCTGGTAATACTCTTGAGGAAGTGTCCAAATCCTCTCATACACATTCTAAGACACTTCACACTGATCCATCATGTGAGAACTTTACTGACAGTTTTCACATAATAATCATCCACCAGTCCTCCAGTACCCCCAGTACCCCCCCCCCCCCCTCCTCCTCCTCCTCCTCCTCCTCCTCCTCCTCCTCCTCCCTCTATCTTTGTTTGCCTCCATGTTAGTAATTCTCGTCCTTTCTCACTTTTTCACTCATTTATTTTCACTTTCACGTGAGCCTTCAGCCTCATATACGATATGACAACAAAATCTCATGCAATGACTGGCAGTGCCATTGACAGTCCTCTCAGGAGATGGTGTGCGTACGGAGATTACATGAAATTGAAAGCATATTACCTGCTAAAACTGACTCTCATTGAGTTCATTGGCTAATTGTTATGCGGCGCATCATATGTCAATGTGCATATGTTTATTTTTTAAATGGAACAAAGATGGAAATGCATTTACTGTAAAAATGAAAGCACTTTAAACTACACTCGTGCAGTAAGGAGCCGCAACCTATATTTATTTGCAATCATCCTGACTCGTGAAGATGAGAAGCACTTTTGAGCCCTCAACATAGCAATTGAAAATGGATTGGGCTACTGTTCGGGATTTTACCCTTTAATGAACACAAAGGAATTGCATTTAATGGCTAAAAAGACTTTCAAACCATTAAAAGAGAACCATCGAAATTAAGATGTATACTTTTTGACAAGTCAAGTTTCTCTGTACACAGTTTCTGTGAATTTAAAAAATTGACCACATAAAAGAAATGGTTTAATGGCTTCAAGACCAGATGCACTGAGATGCTCGTATATAAACAAACAGGTGTTTCTATGCTAGTGAAACTGCTGGTTAACATAATGAAATCTAATTCTTTGCCATATGTTGCACTTATTGTTCCAATATAGTACAATTACAAAAAAAAAGTTAAGGGTTGTTTTTGATTCTATACGCTTGACTAATACCAGCACATGCTAAAGTGTGTGTTTGATTATATGCCTAAAACAGATATGAAGACAGAAGATGCGAGAGATCGAGTAAAAGCATGCTTTTCGGTTGTTTACTTGCATTAGCATCTGGACATGTAGATGCCAGTATAGCAGAGAGAAAAATATTCTATGTTCACCTGAGCTAAATATAACCACATCATCTCCTGTAACACTGTAGGAATGGAGAGCAAGGGTGATAGACATTTTCTCGTTAGGGTGAGCAGACTCACTCTTCGTTAGCGTTGGGTTAATGAAATACTCTCAGCCTTCCTCATATCCTCCATGCAATCAACTATTCATGAGACTAATTTGTAATCCTTAATCTACATGCAATTCATTTCACATGACAAGGTGATAGCGATATTTACTTGTAAATATAAAAAGCCGTGTTATTTACTCAGAGGTATTATTGATGAAGTGCAGAGCATTATTATTGACACATAATTGTGAGGGGAAAATCACATGTGATTAGATGCTGCACTGTCACATTAATAATTTACAAAATGTTGTTATATCTGCATTCTAAGCTGTAAATATGAGTAATCTATGCTGCCATATAACTAAATGTGTTCTGATCATTATTATCATTTTTGTTGGTATCTTTAAAATATTATTAGCTATACTGAGATTAAAGACCACTTGAAATGGATCTACAAACATATGTTTCTGTCCTGGGTTGACATATTTTCTATTGAAACAGGAAGTTGAATAACGTGTATTGAATGGTCCCCTTTTTTAATCAGACAGAAGCCTTTAGTTTATGTCACAACTGTGAAGCGTGATTTAACAGTATTTTCTTGTACAAAAACTTCTATATTGTGGTGAGTGCAGTATATTATACTGTAATATCATCATATTTTTGGTCAGTTTTACAGTTTTACAATTTTAATTACAATCATGATATGCCAAAAGTGTTCTGGATTTTTTGATAATTTCATTTTAAGTATGTCTTATTAGCAACACCAGAAAAACAAAATGGCTGCTGCTTTTTGGAAAGCAAAATAGGTAGGCCTATGTTTTGTCAACATTATCTAATTTTCTGTCTGATCGTATAGTGACAATTCAATTGATGGAGCTGAAATTGAGTTTGAAGCCCTGCAGTCTAAGTTCATTCAATAAATTACTTGATACATATACTTTTTTTTTCTTTTTTTTTTTGTTCCAAAAATGTGCGAGCTGTTGTTGTTGTTGAATGAAGCATAATAAATGACTTTTGTGTCATTCTAAAATTCTCCTTCTACTCATCATCTTTAAAGTGGAGCGGGACAACATCCCACCAGTCCTTCTTTCGGACTCTCATTCACAGACGCTTTGCTTTGGCGTGGAAATTGGCATTTTTACTGCTTGATTAATATAAGCAGCACGGCACAACGGTTCATGTGCTCATTTTCTCCAAATTAGGATCCAAAATCAAAGAAGCAATTTAGGAGAATAGTATGCGCAAACAGCGAGAAATTCTATATTCGTGCAGTGCACGTCATGAAAATTAATTTCCGATTTGAAGCTTGTGATATATAAACGCGCACATCAACCCGAACACTTTATTTAGCGTTCATGTAAACACTACGTTCAGATTCATCAATCGGAATAAATTAATTCCGACTGAAACAAAAGGGGCCCTATTTTAACGATCTGAAACGCAAGTATCAAGCGCGAAACGCAAGTAACTTTGTGGGCGGGTCTTGGGCGCTGTTGCTATTATACCGGCTTGATAAATTACTCTTGCGTCCGACGCAAATCTAAAATGGGTTGGTCTGAAGTAGCTTCATTATTCATAGGTGTGGTTTGGGCGTAACGTCAAATAAACCAATCAGAGCGTCAGCTCACATTCCCTTTAAGAGCAGGCGCGCTTGTTCTATAGCGGATTCCTATTATAACAGCGGATTTGCCAGGCGCACGGCAGGAGCGGTTCACCGCCGAGGAGACCGACGTTCTCGTATGGGGCGGTAAAACACAGAGAAGTGACGTTGGGGATGGAGAAACACACCCAAATTAACTTCGGTTAAACAGGCGTATGATAATTTGGGTAAATGTGTAAGCTAGATGTATGCTTTTATAATAAAATGTTTTTTTCAGTCAGTGGCGGAATTGTTTTCTAAACCTGCAAAATAGCATGAGGGAACGTTTGCGCCGGAACACGCCTCCTCTTTGCGCTGAACCGCCCCCTGGGAGCGCAAGTGTATTTCTTAGTTAACCGACGTGGGTCTGTGGAGGGAAAAGTCCGCTGTGCGCGGGTGCAAAATAGGAATGATACATGCGTCGGTGTACAAAGTCAATTGCGCTGGGTGCAAGATAGGGCCCTCGGTGTCCATGTAAACGTGAAAATCTTGTGTCAAATATTTTAATCATGTCTCAAGAATCCGTGAGCTACTAAACTCAGAATTTGATTTGCATGTTCTTTAATGTTACAATGGCATCTCATGTTTAACATTTAAACAGAAACAGAGATATTTTAAACATTAGATAGACTGACTCCTGTGTGCCTATTTGAAGTATTCACACTGGGTAATTTGGATTCAGGTATAACTGTTATTCTCTCTCTCTCTCTCTCTCTCTCTCTCTCTCTCTCTCTCTCTCTCTCTCTCTCTCTCTCTCTCTCTCTCTCTCTCTCTCTCTCTCTCTCTCTCTCTCTCTCTCTCAGTCAGCCTGGGGACATGAGGCCATTAACCTCCTGCAGCCGACGCCT
This sequence comes from Rutilus rutilus, assembly GCF_951802725.1. Classification (NCBI taxonomy): domain Eukaryota; kingdom Metazoa; phylum Chordata; class Actinopteri; order Cypriniformes; family Leuciscidae; genus Rutilus; species Rutilus rutilus. The sequence goes on along the minus strand of NC_140232.1, from coordinate 17,144,152 downwards.
TCTATCCTTAATGAGGGGCTGCTAGTATGACCCACTATGTCGTTCATATTTCTCCTTTCCTCAGTCCAGCACTCTTGAGGTGATCTGTCGCTCCACTGAAGAGGGGGATGGGATGTGTGAGTATGTCTGTGAGAGAGGGAGAGGAAAGGAGCTCCTTTCAGTGTTGGAATGAGGGAAGATACTTTCAATACACGTGGACTTTGATTAGTAATTGACTAGTACATTAATGTTCTGTTGATTGAGGATTAATTGTGTCATGTTTATTTGGGAATTCATCATGTTGCTGCATCATGAACGTAGAGTTTCCTCTATATCTAATTTCGCCTTTCATGATGGATGTCCCTGATTTGTCCTTTGGTGTCTGCTCTAGGGACCACACACAGTACAGAAACATTCTTATTTGAATAGTAGATGCCTTTAAAGATACATGTAGAGCAGGTTCGTGAGGAGAAATCAGATATGTTTTGTATGGAGACGGCAATGGCGATCCACTGCAGATCAGTGGCTGCAATGCAAAAATAATTTCCTTTAATCAGAATTTTTGTCTTGTGTTCCAGTAAATATATTTGAAATAATATAAAATTTACCATCAGAAGATTAGGGTCCAATTCTCACTATTTTCTAACTATTAACAATGACTTCTGCCTCAATAAACTCCTAGTTACTGCTTATTAATAGTTCGTAAGGTTGTTGTTAAGTTTAGGTATTGGGTAGGAATTGGGTAGAATTAAAGCTGCAGGCTAGCCTGGGTTTCCCCATGCTGCCTTGCACGCAGCGCGGTTTTATTCACGCTGCTAGGCAGCCTGGACACCATGGACCAGATTTTCCCCTCAAAAAGGGAACCAATCACAGAACGGGGAGGGAGCAGCAAGACGATGACGACATCAATGCAACACACCGAAGCAGTTTGTTTATAGCCTATCTATGGATCCAACATGGCATCAGACGCGAAGTTACCTTTCGATGCAGCCTTAGATAGTGTTCTAAGTAGTTTAGAACGCAAGTTTATTTCGTCTTCTTCCTCGTCGAATTTCTGCCGCTCTACATACGTCATCTGGTATGATTGAAACGATTGGCTATGAGCTACGTACAGGCGCATTTGATAGACATTCGTAGCGCCCAATAAACGGCTCTGGGCATTCGTAAACCACGCCTCAAATACGAGAAAATGAACATATGGTTCCCAGACCACGTCTCAATGAGAAAGAGGTCTGACGTTAGCCAGGCTAGCTGCAGGCTTTAACTTTTCGCGCTCTAGCGGTTAATAAACAGAACTGCATGCGTCTTGTGGAAGAACATTGTAGCCGGAGCTACTTCTCTCTGTTTATGTCTATGACGAGTCACGCAGGAGCTACTTATCAGCGGTACGATCCGAACCAGTCTAAAATAGTCTGAATATAAATACTTATTATTGGTGCACTGTAGTGATTCAGGATAAGACAAAAACAGTTTGGAAAATGTATTCATCATATACTTGCTTATTATATAAGTTTTGTCAATTTTGAATACAAAAAAGTTACGGACTGCAACTTTAAGAATGTGGAATATGGTCATGCAGAATATGTCATTAATATGTGCTTTATAAGTACTAATAAACAGCCAATATCCTAGTAATATGCATGCTAATAAGCAAGTCTTACCCAATTTATTAGAGGAGGACTGGGAACCAACATTTAATGATATTTTCTTCCGGTAACATATTCTTGCACATGCATTCTCCTGCCGATATGGACAGAATACCATACTAAGATACTCTGACAGAGGCTAAATTCAGAAAAGCGTAGTATAGGCCTACTACTCTTACTATTTCTTCCATATAAAGATGTGAAAAGAAACAGTTTTCTGTAGCAGTCTCTGCTCATTCAGTGGTGCCAAATCTACATCATAAAACTTTCTGAATTTACGCACGAAACAGACAACACGGATAGTGTAGTCTGATTGCAGTACGAATGACTTTTACCAGTCAGTTATTTTTAGTAAATCAAAACATTCAACATACCAGTGTATCATAACTCATATGATCCATTTCTTTTTAGTGACACAAAAACTTACATTGCAAGCAACAGTACGATTCCCAGAATATATTACCCAAATGAGTCTTTTTTTGTTATTGTTTTGTAAACACATATGCCTACAGTACATCATGCAAGTTACAGTTAAATTACTGTACTGACTAGTTGTTAATACGATAGGTAGTTAAAGGCAAACAACAACATGTGTTTTGTCAGTATATATTTATTTATTGCAGTTTGTGCTTTTTAAGTTTTTGAGAATTCACCACTCTCGTTTGATGAGAAAAGGTGAAGCTGACCCCTCTTTTCTCCTCTCCGGCTCCCTGACAGAGAAACAAATCTAAGATGGCTGATGATAAAGTATTGTGGTTTGAGAAGGTATGCTGCAAGTGCCAGGACTTCATTTGTGTCAGACGCTCCATGATAGTAATGAATTTCTGTGGTGAACCTGAGACTGAGAGAAACAGAGGCCGGCGAGCAGTACGTCCAAGCGGTACCAGTCAATCTCTGCAATCCATTTCAGATTTTATCTGCACGATCCTGTCATTCCCTATAGCATCACTGCCACAGCATTTACTTGTGTCATGCTTGCAAAGTATCACCCATTTTCGCTTTTTCCAGCTTGGCCAATAATCATCTACCCAGCCAAATCACTCTCAAAAGTACATTTTAGACAAAGCATGTGTGATCGAAAGACTTTAAAAGGTCTATAAGGGCAGAGAGACTGGCTCTTTTATCCATCTCATAAAACCCTTTTGATTCATAATGTCGATGGAGCATATCTGGTTACTTAGGTGGAATCGGAGCAGCGGAGGAGGCTTAATTGCTCTCTGCGAGTGCAGCCAAAGGACTTGATTAGACCCCGGACCACTTCTCATGTTCTTCATTTGTGCGGCGACGACCTTCTGTGGTGATGGACTCAAGCAAGAGGTCACTCAGTGAGGTTCTCCTCTGGGAATAGGCTCCTGCTAAAAAAGAAGAAAAAGAAAGAAAAAAAAACACTAGCTTAAATTTGGAGCATTTAACAGTTAAACTCACTTATAGAGTATATTTCTGAATTTATTTTGTTAAACAGTACAGACAATCTTACTCTGAAGTGAATTTTGGACTTTCATAGTTAAGAAGGCTTAATGCAGCTCTCAATTATGTTTCTTTTAAATACTTTTTCTCTTCTTAAATTGAGAATTAAAGATGGAAAATTTGAAATGAAAGTAAATGTATATATACATACATACATATGTGTGTGTGTGTGTGTGTGTGTGTGTGTGTGTACAAACTCAATGTTTGAGTATGGTTTCACAAAACCCTAACTCTCAAAAGAATTAATTGGGTTTGAGTAGGGCAAACTTAAATTAAACAAATTAGCTCAATCAAATAAACTTTAATGAGTTTTTAGAACTTTTTCTTTTGAGTTCACAAAACTGACACATTTTAAGTAATCTGAATTGTTTCATTGGTTTGAGTTTAATGAACTGGTTTCTTTTAATTTAGACAAGCTTAAATGTAACTGAAACTAGGATTTCAATTTCCCAGCATGCTTTGCCATGGTACTTGAAATGAAAATGTTTTTTTTTGCCAACTTATTCAGGTTTGCAGTGCATTTGAGACAGTGAAATGATCAAATTTGAAGATACATGAGGGATTATATTTACTGTATGAGAAACTTTTGAAACCGGGATTCAAGGTGCACGGTTTTGAAAACGATATGTTGTCGTCTCTGTGTAAACTACAAAAATGCGAATTGTGAAAACGTTAACATCATGCACATGCGTATTACGTGTTTAGTTTATAGGCGCTTAGTGTTTCTTCACAAAGTAACATTGCCAACTACTGGCCTGGCAGCATAATACAGTATTTTTAGTTGTTTTCAAGGATCTTTGTGAAGGGAAATCGTTTAACAGTGTTTTTGTCTGTACGCAAAAATGCAAAGGAAAAACTTTTACATTTTTTAGTACATTGTTGTTGTGAAAAAATGTACCCTTAGACTTCTAATAAGACTATTTGTAACTATCTACAAGGCAAAATCAATCTAACATCCTGAGTTGAGTTGTAACTTGTGAAATTTTAATATTCACCATTACATGCAGAAGTGTCTAGGGAAAAAAAAAAACTCTTTAAACATCATTTGATCATTATTGGAGGCTACACACACAAACAGCTTTCAATGACAGTTTCAAATTACTACTTAGATTTTTGAGGGTTTCTTAAAAATTTGTTTTTAGGAGTAATACAGATAAAATGTGTTATATCAGTGGAAAAACACTAGGGGAACAGTTGCTTATGTTGAAAATATTAAGGAAAAAAAGGAGACGGTAAAAAACAATAATAGTGGTCAATTTAGCCACAAGCCATTAGCAAGATGAATTAGTCAAATCCATGCAAGTGACAATGGCTACAGAGGGAACCTGATCCTGGAGCCTCTACAACCTGAAGTCCTAGACGCCACCAGGAAGCAGACGGAGTACAGAGCAGCCCTCCAGAGACCCGATCATCACACACACACACACACACACGTATTTACAAAAGCAGACATGCACAAATATGCACATCTGCAATACATGAACATAGATTCATGGATTTTGGCAGACCAGAAGTGTTTTTTTTTTTTTTAAAAGGCAGGGAGAAAAGCATTCTGTATTATTAGATAAATATAAAATATATATAATATAAATATATGTGATGCGATCTGGGAAAACCCGTCGGATGTCGCGCTGGGCCGTTTTCAGTAAATTCCCAAATAGTTTGAATGTCAGTTTTTTGGTCAATATTTTTTTCATTAAATTATTATTCTATAACATCTTTTCTCTTATCTCTGAAAATATCTTGGCAAAATTCCATTGTTTAGTGCAGAAAAACAGCGATTTATAGTGTCAAGCTTAAAATACTCTCTTTCTCTAATGCATTCTATGCGACCATTTTCTCTAACGCCCGGCAGAGGTGAAAAAACAAAACAATCGCCGTATATCCCATACAACTGTCCGTCTCTTAACACTACAAAGATAGTTTACCTATAAAATAAACTACATAACATGTACAGTGAATGTGTATTAGTGCGCATTTCGCGCCAATCCTGTTTAAACTATAACGTCACGCAGTTTTATAACAATCGCGAGATGGAGGACAAGAAGCGTCCCGACGGTGACAGAAAATCATAGCGATCGACCGACTTCAGATAAACATAACTTTTGCTACCAACAAGCTATGATAAAAATAAAAACAGATTTGGAAAGGGCTTGATACCAGCTTCCATATGATATCAAAACCTGTAATAGGTAAAATTTCACCATGTGGTGGGTTTTCCCAGATCACATCACATATATACTGTATATATATACTGCATTAGGGCTGTCAACATTAATGCGTTAACGCATGTGATTAATTTAAAATCCTTAACACATTAAAATAATTTAATGCAAATACATTACTGAAGCATGTGAAATTGCACAATTTACATAATTTACGTCAGTTAGACTATCTTAGAAGTCAGGAGTTCATCACACTGACTATCTACAATGGCGCAAGTACCTGTAACCCTGGTAGGCGGAAATTTCTATTCTAACCCTTTAACTCGATTTTGCTTCTCTGTTTGTGATCAGATAATTTTAAGCTGCTAAATTCTGGGAAAGTTTTCAGTACAATGATCCATGAATTCATTAAAAGAAACAGTGCTAGTGTAAAGAAAACGTCTTGGGTTACGACTGTAAAGGGCCTTTCAGACTGAGCGTGATTACATGAAGTGAATGTACATCACATTGACGCTCTTGAATCTGTTACGATCAGTAAAACAGCGGATTCAATAGCAAGTAAAAAGGGATGTTTATTGATAACAAGTCAGCAGAATATGAATGAGTGGTCAGGTGGTGCAAGTGCCCGGGAACAGTCACTCTTGGAAGCGCAGGGACGCCGATGAACAACCCGGTCCTCCGTGTGGTCGTAGGATAGTAGAATGTCCAACACGATCTCCGAAACCGACTCAGGAAATGTAAGCTTAGCGTTAAGTTCTGCCAGGAAGACTCAATCAACGCGTCATGAATTAACTCACTTCTAACCAATCATGTGTTAACACTCTCAGTATAAAAGAATGGTACTTACATCCGTCTGAGTTCGCAGATACTGACGGCGCCAATTACCTCCATCCTCCCCAACCACCTCCAAGATGGTCCTTTCCCTCCATCCTCCCCACCACCACCAGGATGGTCCCTTCCTTTACCTCCAGGGGGTCGGCTGCGCCCCTGCCTTCATCTTCAGGCGGGATTTGCAGATTCCGTTACCCTCGCATTGCTTGCTAAGGACGGGGCCTACGCCAAAGACTATGCTTGCTGAGATATTAATAAATTTACTCTTGTTATATCATTTTATCTCCCGAGTCTTTCTGGTAGAACTAGAAGATAATCCTACGTAGAAGAAAGCAGAGCGACCGGAACTGGTCCACAAATCCAGGGTGCAAACAAGGGAAACTTGGAGACAGACAGGAGACAAGAACAACACCGGGAAACATCCACAACGATCTGACAAACACAAGACGAAAACTGTGAGTATAAATAGGCGACCTCACCCATACGCACACACACAACAACACAGGGCGAGAAAGAGTCAGTGAATTCATGAACCGTGATAGAATCGAAACAATAGATCCCTACGGAGTTATTCACACGGGACGCGGTCAGTCGCAATTATATTATGTGATCATAACACCTGCCCTTCCGAATTACGATGTTGTGTTCATTTCCTCATTCTGAGTTCTGCACGGTTCCGCACTTAAACAACTGAGAGAAATGTTTCTACAGATGGAACATGAAGCCAAATAAATATTTGATCACGGCGATATAGGTTCTGTATGTGTTTTTCATGCGACTCTGGGTAATGGAGTGAAGAATGGTCTCAACAACCTCAGTTATATAACCAGAGTATAGGAGTTGGGCCCCCTCAGAGGCCAAACCCACAGCTTTCACAACTCTGGGCGGGGGTGAAAGAATGCACCCCCTGCCTTAGACAGAAGGTACCTCTTGACCGGGAACCGCACTTGTGCTGGCCAGAATGGGGCTAGATGCGTGAGTGAGAACCAGAGCAGACAGTGTGTTGTGTATTAAGACACAAACAACTCCACTTCTGCCTGACTGAACACCCTCCATATGAGCTCCACTTCCTCGGGGTGAAGTCTCCATTCACACCACACCCACACCACATCGAGAAAAATGGTCCTCTGGAAAAAGGACACTCTTCTTGGCATTAAGCCTTAACTCCAACTTTCATGTTGGCGAGAACGACATCTCGATGCCAAACCACCATTTGTTTGGATTGAGCTAAGATTAGCCAATCGTCTTTTATGAAAGTGCAGGGTGATAAAGCTAGACCGAAGGAAAGAACCCCATATTGATACACTTCACCCCCAAAAAGCAAACCTCAGGAACTTCCTGTGTTGTGGAAGGATGGATACTTGGAAGTATGCGTCCTTGAGATCTATCGTGACAAACCAGTCCTTGGATCTGATTTGAGTCATGATCTGCTTCAAAGCCAACATTTTGAACTTGAGCTTCTTCACTGAATGATCCAGATGGCGCAGATCTAAAATCAGAGGCAACCCCCAATCCTTCTTTGGAACGATAAAGTACCGCTGTAGAACCCCGATTCTCTTATGGGTTCTCTCTTCTATAGCCTCCTTGCCCAAGAGAGTTTTTACTTCTTGTTCAATTACCAGAGCCTGCTCAAGGCCTACCACTGTGAACAGAACCAGGTGAATCGAGGCGGCCGAGACCCAAATTGGATTCTGTAGCCTCTTTCTACAGCCTGCAGGACCCATTGTGAAACATTTGGCAGAAGCTCCCATGCTGTCAGATGGTCTACTAAGGGAACCAGTCTCTCGACACTGGCCCCTGGTGTAATCTGATTAGTCACCTCTGTGCCCTAAAGCGAATCCTCAGAGAACAACAGAAATGACTGCTCTAGTATCCTCTTTGGAGGATGCGAGCGACCTAGTGACTCAATGTCTTGTGGCAGACACTAAGGCATAACATCGCTGGAAACCGCTGTGCCCAAATCGCCGAGGGTAGGCAACGAGGAGGAATGGGCACTGTATGCTGAGGTGTAAACCATACCACTCTGGAGGTGCCTGCCCTCAGAAGTCTGATGCCACTGGCTGCCATAGAATGGCCAATTGCTCTGGCCGTCTCCTTGGTTGCCCGGAGAAACAAATCCGTGACCCGACGTAACTCTTCAACTGCATCAGGCCCCACCTCATCTTCATGGAGATCTCTTAGCAAGTCTGCCTGGTACAAGTCTGCCTGGTCGAAATTCGGCACAACAACGGCCCAAAGAATCTTTATTGACTTTCTTCCCTCGAGAAGAAGGAGCAGAGCTAAAACTCTCGACAGTGCATATGTTACACATCGGGATTTAATGACTGAACACTGTCAGCCCAGCTAACAATTTTTGGTTCCCATAACGTTAGTTTTTGGTACCCAGAACATTCTCAGAATGTTAGTTTATGGTTCCCAGAACGTTATTTTTTATGGTAACCACCCAGCAACGTTCTGGGAACGTTATTTTATTGTTACATAAAAATAAAACCAAAAAAATAACCAAAAAATAACATTAGGGGAACGTTCTGTGTTAACTGGGAGCATCCTTTTACTAGAACTGACTGTGTATGCTCCACTCCCAAACAAAACACATAAATCGCGTGTGTCCCCACTCCTAATGAAGCGAGGGCAGGGAGGAACACATGATCCAAAATGCTGTTTGCTCGCCATTATTTTCCTGTCTAGATATATAATATGCTTGTGGACAAACAACAATAAATAGACAGTTTCACACAGAGTGCTTGCTGAAGACACAGAAGCTGACCATGTTTGGTCTGGGTGCTCTTTATAGCTTCCTGCCATGACGTCACGCAATCACGCAGAGCGTTCCCACAGCGTCATCTCGACGCAACGCGAGTTCCCTTGAAAGGGAACCAAATATGTCGGCCCAAAGCCAGTTATTCAGCTAATCTTCAATAAATGCTTTAGATTAACAGGTTAAATCATTTTATAAAACGGTTAGTTCCAATCCTTGATTCTGATTGGTCAATAGCTGTGCTTTATTCACAATAAAACACTGCTATGACCGCTTCACCCAACGGTTTTATTTATCACTGCGCCCTTAGCAACACCCTTAGCAACCACACGTATCAACATAAACATAGAAAAAAACATAAGAATTAAAAAGGCTAAAATGTTTCAAGTAAATTTCAAAGCAGCAGGCACCTCCAAGGTTTACACAAATCACTGCCTTCGCAGCACCATGGTGCAGAGATTGTCCGATGCTGGTCTCGAATCAAGGGAAATTATGTCTGTGAGTGGACATAAGTGTGAAAGTTCACTCGTTTTCTCATGCTGAGAGATAAGCTATGCCTATTTGTGTGAGGAAATTTCACAAATATTGTGTTGTAAAAAATTAGTTTGTTGTTTTTATTTGAGCTTTCATGCATATTACACATTGGAAAGTTGTTGTTCACGGTCAGGGACTATTTTTTTCTAACGGAAGGAATGCTTTTATTGATTTAACTTCATGAAAGTTGCACTAATACTTTTTGTTTTTGTTTTTTTTTTATATTGTGTGGTAACCGTTTTATAAAAGCAATAAGGTACTCGAGGCAAGTGCTGTATCATGAATAAGTAACGGCTGAAGGGGTTGCAGGCACTCCGCTTCGTGTCGTGCCTAACATCGCCCTTCAGCCGTTACTTATTCACGATACAGCACTTGCCGTTATCTATTTTATTCTGGGCAAAACGCAGCGTAAAACTTATTGATAGCATTTGCGACAGGCTATCAATTAAGCGCCAAAGATAAAATAAGTAGTTTTTAACCCAAAATATAAATGTAATGTTACACTTTAGCATGCATTATGTGCTGTACTATGTGTGTCTGTTGCTCTAAACTGAAGCTGAAGTAGCACTGGTTCTAGGGTTTTCCTGCTGCTCTGCACCGCTGCACATGCAGGGGTGGTGACATTGACTACAAATGAGTTTAAATATTGGATTCAGGGCTGGCAGACCCTGGACCCCACTCCATTACCCTTGGGAGCCTGGCAGTCGCATGTAGACATGTGTATCAGATCACATAGGAGAGGATTTAGAGGGAGAAAGCAAGATAGAGTAAAAAAAAAAAAAAGAGAAGTGGGCAGTGAAGTGAGTCAGTGAATATTTTGTAGGAGTCGAGACTTCTCCCACAAGTACTGATCAGTGAACTCATGATAACTTCACAAATATTATTCCTGTGTTTTTTACATGCCTTTAATGTTTCGTAAATGTATGATATTCGTATACTGAAATAGAAGTCTTTTTTATCAATTGGACTTTGATTGGTGTATTCCTTTACACACAATGCACGTGCCAGCTATCAAAAAAATGACTTGATAAAATCCCAGCACTTTGTCTCACACAGTGTTTAGATTCTGACACATTGTGTCTCGGGGCCAGAGTAAAGCTGCTGTTGTCAGTTGCAGCGTGTTTGATATTAACACATTGTCTTTGTCATAATGGCGTCCTCCTGGTTTGTGCCGTGCTGCTCGATCATCTCCAATGGCCAGCAGAGTGCTGATGAGGCCTGACATGTGAAGTATGACATCATGCCAGTGGGTGGCCTGTCGGAGGGACTGCACCAGTGAGGTCACAGGTCCTGTAATGACTTCCTCAGGGTTCGGCAGCAGCTGAGCCTAAGATGCTTCTCTCTGTGTCTTTCTCGTTTTTTTCTCTCTTTTTCTTGTAGGTGTTGGGCTTCTCCTTATTATCTCATTCTCTCTCTGTCATTCAGTCATCCGAAATAATTATCCACTATGATACTCTCCTCATTTGTATACCTTGCATGGCATAAGTGTTGCGTCTGTAAGGTTTTTTCTATTTTTGAAAGTAGTGCCCTCTTATGCTCAAAAATGCTACATTTATTTGATCAATCATACAGTAAAAACAGTAACACTGATATTATTACATTAGAATATTATTAACTTGCCATCTTTTTTAACTTGCCATTATTATTATTATCATAAAATGTAATTTATTAGAAACCATAATTAAACATAATTAAAAGTTCATGATAACAGCATTTATTTGTCTTTACTGTCACTTTTGATCAAAATGTGCCCTTGCTAAATAAAAGTATTAATTTATCAATAATAATAAAAAAAAAATCCTACTGACCCCAAACTTTTGAAATGTAGTGTGTATTAAATGAAAAAATGTAACAAAAATCAAACACAGAATAGAGTCGCCTAAGTTAAGCTGTCAGTCAGTATAGGGACTAGCTAACTTTGGAACAAATTCTCATTTCTTATATTTTCCCAAGCTTAAACAAAAATATTTGTTAGATATTATTTCTACAACAACAAAGTTGAATGGCTGAGCTTGGGTTACAGGGCTGGATAGCTTGACGAATGTCAACACTACAATATTATTTAAAAATAACAGTAAAACATTTATTGTAAGTATTTTTTATTAATGTCGTAAATAGAAAGGGCGCAAATCAAGTTTTTTGGGGGGGTTACACAATTATATTTTTTTATTTTTTTATTGGACAAATCAAGCTGAAACTGCATAGTACAGTAAAACATATGTAATGTTCTCAAGACAAAAAAAAAAAAAAAAAAAAAACATTTTGAAAAATGTAAAATACATTTGCTGCTTGTCTTGTTTCTATATATAAAAGAATTCAAAATTATCTAAAAACATCCAAACTACATTCCACCTAAATGCTCAGCTTTGTGGTTTACATGTCAGCAGGTTCATGTGACATTTGCAGAGGAACTGCAGCTACAGGTCACCGTTGTGGGCTCTCATCTGGATTTATTCTGGGCTGAATCATAGCAAGCCCTGGGTTGTCTTGATAAATAGCTACTACAGGCAAACGGAAGAGTGTGCTCTTTGACTTCGTAGGTCATGCTGCCTTGTTGTGGGGACACGGACTAATGCGATCTGAAGTGTTAAGTTATTATGGTGAAAACTAGACCAGCGCTCTGTAAGCGGGGATGTCAGGTAGAAGGAGAAAAGCGGAACGAAGGAAGAGGAAAAAGAGAAGGTCACTGAAGAAGGAGAGAGAGTGAACAAATGAGCCACTGAAGAGGACAAGTATCACTGAGATGGTATTAGAAGGAGGTGAAATTGCTACCTGATGACTACGGGGAGGAGTAAGAGAGATGCACAAGGAAGGAGAAAAAAAAAAGGCTTTGTTCAAGCAAAATCTTTTTATTAGTCTCAAATCTGTTTAGTTGTTTGCAGTAAAAAGACAGAGGATTGGATGTTTACAAATAAGAACCAAAACACATTCATAAATAAGAAAGTAAAAATCAGATTTAAAGTAGGTCCCTACACTGTCAGTGTTTGAGATTGAGAACCATATAACAGGTTTGACTCTCAAACTGCCCCGTTCACACAGTAACATACAAACAGTTTTCAAATAGCTGTAAGGCGTAAGGTGGAATAAAAAAAAGCAAGGTCAATGCATTTTTAAAGAAAGTTTTGGGTGCCACACACAGAACATGTTTTTTTTTTTATTGTATTTTTTATTGTATTTCTATGTAAACATGAACTATACAGAAGTGTTTGACCATTGCGCATGACTGTGTTTAAAAATGCGACACTTAAGTT
>NC_140232.1:17051521-17126521 GCF_951802725.1 Rutilus rutilus | reverse complement strand
CCTGTTGTGACGGTTAGCAAACAGCGTTGCATTACCAAACGCGCCCAGTTCTGGATTGTAGTGTGGATCACCGTGACTGAATGTATTCGTCGTCTGACTGTATGCACCGAACCGTGATAACGGTTCGGGATGAATACATGAACCGTTACATATATATATATATATATATATATATATATATATATATATATATACTCTCACCTAAAGGATTATTAGGAACACCTGTTCAATTTCTCATTAATGCAATTATCTAATCAACCAATCACATGGCAGTTGCTTCAATGCATTTAGGGGTGTGGTCCTGGTCAAGACAATCTCCTGAACTCCAAACTGAATGTCAGAATGGGAAAGAAAGGTGATTTAAGCAATTTTGAGCGTGGCATGGTTGTTGGCGCCAGACGGGCCGGTCTGAGTATTTCACAATCTGCTCAGTTACTGGGATTTTCACGCACAACCATTTCTAGGGTTTACAAAGAATGGTGTGAAAAGGGAAAAACATCCAGTATGCGGCAGTCCTGTGGGCGAAAATGCCTTGTTGATGCTAGAGGTCAGAGGAGAATGGGCCGACTGATTCAAGCTGATAGAAGAGCAACTTTGACTGAAATAACCACTCGTTACAACCGAGGTATGCAGCAAAGCATTTGTGAAGCCACAACATGCACAACCTTGAGGCGGATGGGCTACAACAGCAGAAGACCCCACCGGGTACCACTCATCTCCACTACAAATAGGAAAAAGAGGCTACAATTTGCACGAGCTCACCAAAATTGGACTGTTGAAGACTGGAAAAATGTTGCCTGGTCTGATGAGTCTCGATTTCTGTTGAGACATTCAGATGGTAGAGTCAGAATTTGGCGTAAACAGAATGAGAACATGGATCCATCATGCCTTGTTACCACTGTGCAGGCTGGTGGTGGTGGTGTAATGGTGTGGGGGATGTTTTCTTGGCACACTTTAGGCCCCTTAGTGCCAATTGGGCATCGTTTGAATGCCACGGCCTACCTGAGCATTGTTTTTGACCATGTCCATCCCTTTATGACCACCATGTACCCATCCTCTGATGGCTACTTCCAGCAGGATAATGCACCATGTCACAAAGCTCGAATCATTTCAAATTGGTTTCTTGAACATGACAATGAGTTCACTGTACTAAAATGGCCCCCACAGTCACCAGATCTCAACCCAATAGAGCATCTTTGGGATGTGGTGGAACAGGAGCTTCGTGCCCTGGATGTGCATCCCACAAATCTCCATCAACTGCAAGATGCTATCCTATCAATATGGGCCAACATTTCTAAAGAATGCTTTCAGCACCTTGTTGAATCAATGTCACGTAGAATTAAGGCAGTTCTGAAGGCGAAAGGGGGTCAAACACAGTATTAGTATGGTGTTCCTAATAATCCTTTAGGTGAGTGTATATATACAATTTATATCATTTTTGAAGCGCAACCAGTAGGCTACAGTTATTGTTGTGTTCCACAGAGGACATTCATACAGGTTTGGAACGACATGAGGGTGTTTTTTGGTTAACTGTCCTTGATCAAGGGTAAAATGATGACCCCCTTCTACATAGTCTTCTTCGGATAATGCTTTCCGGAACCACGTGTGTCCATGTGTCTGTAGCTACACACCACCCAAATATGATCATATTAAACATTCAACCATGATAGAAACTCAGGGATCATAACCTATCCTTCTTATCCAGCAGCCCGGATGTCCTCCGTCACATTAATCAAACGGTGACATGCTACAACTGCGAACAAAGTGTGAATTGAACCACAGCGGCAAACTTCAGAGCTCAGCCGAACTCCCAACCCCAAAGTATACTTAATTTGACAAAGTATCTGTCATAAATCACACACTCATTCTAAAATAACCACTCCATTTATATTCAGATATTAAAGAGCTGGACATTCTCCTTTAAAATGTAGAGTTCACTTTGGTTGGAGAATAAGAGAGACCACTGTAATGACTTCCAGATAGCTGTACTCTCCTAGAGGGCCATACATCATACTTTAACAAGTACCAATCAACACATCTCCACTCTGTTCGCCCTCCCCGTCCCCTTCCTCAGGCTGCAGGGTAGCTTCTGGAAAATTGTGTGTGGAATACTTACATGTGGGCAAGTGGGAAGTCTGACTAGTGTCCTGTGTGTCATATTGCTGTTGATGTTTTTATAGTTCAACGAAATGGTACGAGAGGTGAATCAGCACCTGTCAAAGATCCGCTCGATCTGTCTAGACTCGACAAAATAGCCGGATGAAAAAAATGAATAAATAAACACCTTGCTCTGAGACAAAGACAGAGTAATCGATTACAGTAATCAATAACAGATCAATTTCAAATATTTGTTGCTGATTGGTCAACAGCCATGGTTTACGGTACCTGTCAAAAGTTTGGAAGCATTACTACATTTTAATGTTTTTGAAAAAAAGTCTCTTATGCTCACTAGGGCTGCAAAACTGCAGTAAAACCAGTAAAATTGCGAAACACATTAAAAGAACTGTTTTCTATTTGAATGCTATCTTTATATTCTTTTAGATGTTAATATCAGAAGGCTGCCCATTTAAAAAAAAAAAATGTTGACTGATTAAATATGTGTGGGTTTGTGAAAGAGAGAAGTAGATGAGAAAAAATAGCATCAGTGAAGTGAATGAAATATTAAAGCCCTCTAATGAAAAATAGGAGGTTTGCTTTTTCTTTTTACACTTTCAAATGTATTTTTTAATTTATAGTTTTAAATTACAGACATTTTATTTCTAGCTGAGGAGCAACTAGATGGATGGAGCATCGAGCAAAAAGGATGGTTTAAAATTTTAATGAATAAACAATGTCCTTTCGCTGAAATGTTACATGGGTCTTTGAACAATGCACCAGCAGCAATTAATCAATACGAGAAGAAAATTACATTTCATATTTAACAGAATATGAACTCTAGCTTAATAAATGATATCTTCTTTTAATTTAATTGGCGTCAGCTCAGATCTAGCAGATTGCTAATAAAATTCAGGATTTCCATATTTAATGATGCATGCTTTTCGTGCTAAATTTTACAGGGGAAATGTTGTCTTTAATGAACCTTAGAGACAATCCTAATAGACATTGTCTTTAACAAATGTAATTTCCCTTACATTAAAGGTCCTTTGGTTGATTCTGCTGATTTAAACACATTTAGCCAGTTATGGAGGACCAGAGAATTATGATGTTCTCCCTGTTGCTTTTGTTTGCTGTATTACTGCGGCATTATCCATTATTCAGAGTAGTGCAAAATAGGAAAAATAAAAAAGGACTCTTGCGATCTACTTTTCCATCTTCTCGGTTGGGTTAAAAGGCATGGTTCATTTTGGAGGAGTCTGCAGCGAAAATGGGAATAAATGGATGTCAATTTCCATTTTAAATTGGTAGCCAATGACCCATGGAGGAAGCCCTTTCCACCACAGACAGACAGAATAACTCGAATTAGAAGCGGCTGACATTTCAGTTAATTGCTGCGAGTGTGGCCGGCTTCTGCAGTCACCTCCAAACCAGGTTCAATTAAGTCCTCACCTTTACAGCCGAGTGTTTGGAGGGGAGGAGAGACGGAAGACGGTGAGGAAGAGTGATGCTCAGACCGAGGATGCTGACAACTCACAATGAAGTCTCAATAGTTGTTATGAAGTGTGAATCTTGTTTTATTTTGGCAGAGGGCTGACTGGGTGGGGATAAAAACTGATGTCTTTGATTTTTGCAGCCTTTTAAATCACATCTTATCTTTTTTGACAGCATATTTCAGACACCACAACTTACATCACAGTTCTCAAAATTCCAACATGGGTGAAGTTGAACACTATCCATAAGATGCGGTAATGTTTTTGTAAGTGAAGTTTTTGTCAACAAACACATTGTAAAGATCTGCACCATCCATTATGCGTAATAAGCTATTGCATTGCTTTAAAATCACCATGAATTCAAAATTGTCAATTCTTATTTTTAATGGAATCTCGCAATATTATAAATGATTTATCTGTGCACATCTTCTTCTTTTTTTTTTTTAAATGAATGTGTCCTCATAATCTTTCATCAATTTTTTTTATTTTTTTCTAGTTTGAGAAGTATGGCAAATGGTAAAAAGTAAACGCAAGGAAAGAAATTACAAGTGCAAGATACAAAGTCATGTTTCAAAACTATTGTAAAATATAAAGTCTCAATTATGAGAAACAAAGCCAAAGCCACACTTGAAAGAGAGAAGCACTGCATGACATTCACATTGTGAAACAGTCACATTATGAGATATAAAATTTCATTGTGAGATTTAGCATGTTTGGTGAGATTAAAACAAACCCTGGTGCGATTGCTCTGTTAGTGCGGTTCATTTGAATAAGTGTGAAAGCAGAATGAAATATGAACGCAACACAGACCAAAGACATGTGAACGAACCAAAAACAGGACATGCTTTCACAAGATGCGACCACTTTAAAAGACAAATTGCTCAAGCATACCTGCTTTTCTCGTCATAGGGTGCTTCTGTAAAGAACATAGGCCAGTGCGAAAACCTCACTCCCCTGGCCTTAAGAGGCTCACTAGCGACTGACACTAGAGGCCGCGGTCTTTAGCGTCCTTTTTAGCGTGCCTGCCTCCCACGCCAGCGACCCCGTTTTGAATCCCGCTTGGAACAGGTCGAGTAGGAACAGCAACATTTTGGTGCCGTGACCCGGATGGGTGTGAGGTTAAGGGGGGTGAGTGTACGGACGTAGGCCAGTAAGAGCTGTGCATGTAAACCTCAGTCCGCTGGCCTCAAGAGGCACGCTAGAGACTCTTTTCTTTAGCGTCCTTGTTAGCGCCCCCGCCTCCCTCGCTGGAGACCCCAGTTCGAATCCCGCTTGGAGAGGGTCGAGCAGGACCGGTTACACTTTAAACTTTACACTCATTTATAATTTGTGCAACCTCGTTTCCTTTCCTCCCATCTTAGCTCCACCCCCTTAATAATAAGGGTATTACAGATTGTGTATTAATACAGTTGTATCCTCCCTCATGACTCCTCAGGAAGCGTCCTCACTCCCCATTCCTCACCTCCTCGCGGTGTAATTAGAGAATTAAGATGCCCTTCAAATGGCTGAGTTCGATCTGTTTCCGGGTCATGGGCTGAAGGCTGGGGAAGCGAGGAAATGAGCACTTTAAAAAAATAGTTGCTGCCTTAAATTACAATCAAGTAATTTGAAATCATGTACAATCAACTTGGATGTTTAAGTCATTTCAACTTAAATTGTATTAAACTGAAAAAAACAATTTTGATGAGCAATGGAAAAACACATGTTGTCATAACTTATTGATATCATTTTTATAGTGAGGAAGCATCAATTTGATTACTGAGAAACACCCATTTGCGATGTTGCGCATCACATTTCAATACAAGCATCAGAACCGCGTCTCCTCGCAGCAGATCTTCGTTTGTGTGTGACAGAAGGATTCCTGCCGCTGTTTTGACACTTTGACACATTTTATAAGCTCTTCACAAGTTCTCAGCTCCATACCATCATATTTATACACATACAGTGAGCGCATTTAGCCCAGCACATAGTTCGACAAACCTTTTTTTATCTTTAGGTTCTGTGTTCTTCGGTGTTCGGTTATCTTTAGGTTCAGTGAACCAGGACTAAATGTGTCATTTTCTTTTGAGAGAACTGAGCTACAAGTGTGAACACTCTTAAATTCACATCCTCTGATATAGTCACATTGCAAATTATAAATTCAAAATGATGAGGAATGAAATTGCCAAATATAAATTTAAAATGACGAGAAATGAAATTGCCAAATGGTAGATATAAACTCGCAATTACAAGAAATAATGTCGCAATTACCCTTTTTTTCCCCCTCTTGAGGCAGAAACAGGCTTCCATAATAATCAGCTTTCAGTCAGGATAAAAACACATTTTTCCCTTTAAATGAGCGCACACAGACACACACACCCTCTCTTAGCAGTCAAACCCCTCTCAGCGCCCACATTACATTAATATACAAAAACACAAATGCAACAAATGAGGCTATTGAAGGCCCACATTGGCAGGTAAATCATTCCAGTAGGATCAGAGGGGGAATTGTTTAAATTGGCTTTCATTATTCAAGGTCTGTATATGATTTGCGCTGCCCCTCTAATTACTAGAGGTACTGACCACCGGGAGCAGTTGACTGAGGCAATGCTAAATAGGTTTACCTGCAACAAGATTTGAAGGTCAAACTGTTTATCGCTGTGCCTCTCTCCCGGCCATCCAAGAAAAAAAAAAGACAAATAAAGGTAAGATGACGATGACTTGAAACTAGGCTGATATTTGCAGATGGTTTGACAAGCTTCCGAAAACAGTTTCCGATCATTTTGGTGGTGAAATAATCAAAAAAGAGTGTGTAATTTCTCATGGCAAAATGATTAGTCCTGTGTCTTCCAGCAATAGACATTCTTCCCTTTGAACCATTATATCTTTTTCTGCTTGCAAAGTCAATCAGGTCATTAGTCAGAACAGAAAGTGCTGTAAAACTCCTAGTCTAAGTAAGCACTACTAGGTTTAAAGTGGCATATTAACTGCAGTGCGTGACCTTACACTGAGCTTGGTAATGGTTCTATCTTTTGTCTGCTAATATGAAGTTGTCTTGGGAAAGTCAGTATTTGCACTGCATTAGCCGCTTTCCGACCGGAGGAACCTTTTCACAGTTCCTAGAACTATTGGCTAAAGTACCCGGATGTCGGCGTGTTCGCACCGCAGGAACTAGGAACGATTTTAGTTCTAGGAACTCCATTTGAAGGAACTAATTTGGGTCCTACTTCAGAGTAGGGTCTAAACCAGCACTATAGGAACTATCCGTGACGTTAGTGTACGCTGATTGACCGAACGCACGCGGAACACCAGCACCCGCCATTTTTAAAACAGCTAGAATGTAAACACACAGATTATAGCCTATATATTTACTCCATAAACTAACTATACAAACATGGAAAACAGTGATAGATGGGTCTCTAAACCTTTATGCTGAAGAGAAAATCCAACGCAACTTTGAGGGGACCAAGCCAAACATGATTATGTTTATCTGCCCAGCTAGCAACACTGGACATCAACCACATAGGCTAATAACCTTTTTTTCATATACTGTCTACTTTCTATTACAGTTCTATCTAATAACATATTAAACTGTACTGTTAGACAGATTGCTAACTAATAAACACAGAGAATGCGAGCATTGTTTGCTCTGGCGTTCTCAGCGCCGCCAAACTAAAGGTCCGTCGCGCCGTCAAAATCAAAGTCACCGTGCTTGCGTCACTCCCTTACCCCTCCTACCAGTTCCTATGGCCACTTGGCCAGTGCGAACGCAAACAGCAAAACCGAGTTTAGGGGAGAGTAGTTCTTAGAACTGTTTAGAAGTGGACAGTTCCTAGAACTAAGTTCCTAGAACTACTTGGTCGGAAAGCGGCTATTGTTGCTCTATTATCTGGTGTGCATATTTCACCATTGATTTAGGGTGAGAAGATCTGTTATTATAGCTTGACGTCGTCATACTCAGATTCTAGTCAGAATATGAGTCTGATACTGCTCCATTGGGCTGTGATTAAGGGGCGTGTTTCAACCGAACCAGGAAAGACAATGCATCTGCACTCAATTGGATAGACCTACAACCAATCAGAGCAACGGAGTAAGTGAAGTATGTTCTTCATTCATTTCTCCGGTTCTCTGTTCCTCTTTTAAAATGAATGCGCTGTCGATATCTTCTATAACAGACGCGATGGCGGAATCTACACATCTCAATTCTCCAGCGGCAGTCATCTTTGTTGTAAACGAATTCAACCCAAGCGATGTTGATCATCTGTCCATCATCGTATAAAGCCCGCCCTGACAATTTGATTGATCCGAACAGCTCTGGTTCGAGCATAGTTGCTCCACAACGGATCAAGTCAAGACCGAACTTCCCGACCTCAAATGTTGTGGGCGGGGCTAAGTTTGGCTGGCATCCAGGCTACCGTTATTATGGCTATTTTGGTCCATTTAGGCCCCACTACTAACCAATCCACACTCTCGGGCCAAATTTACTCAACACATTCGCTATTTATGCGTGCGATAAGCTTAGGCGGCGTTTACATGGCCAATTAGCTGAGCACAATATCAAGATCATTTGCGATTTATAGATTTAACTCCCCCGCCATTGACGGAAATTTACGTCATTTGTGAGACAACGCTTCCCCGCCATTGACGGAAATTTCCATCTTTCTGAGTTTTCACTGTTATACGGTAGAGGGCGCTATTAGGCATCTTCTGAAAGAGTTATTGGCTAGCAGACCATCACCTGCTGTTAGCATTCCATTGACTCCCATTCATTTTGGCGTCACTTTGACAGTGAATAACTTTACATCTGAGGTGTTTAAAGACTCCATTTGTCCATTGTTTATTTCTAAAGAAACACGACAATGTATTAAAGGCTCCATTACCTTGTATCTTACGTTATGGCCCCGTAGAAGACGTTTTAGTAAAAATAGGCTAACGATTGCGTCATAACCACGCGACTCTCTGTCGCACAGTAGAGAAATTACCGTATAGACAGGAGGAGAAGCTCACAGGCAGTCGGGGGGACGTGGAGGCATAAAGTCCGATAAAGTCAAGGGAGAAGCCCATAGAGAGTCATAAAGTTGCTCCTGCTCCTAGCTCATGGACAGCTCCTACTCACGCTCTCCGTCTCTGCAAGATTCGGAAGAGAATGATTCCAATTTCGCTTGGCACAGCTACTAGAAGACTTACAACTGTCAGACAGGTTGCTCACATCACATTTACGTCGTCAAGCTCAGTTTGAGTCTGCGCAGTACGCTCAACCATCAGGAAGTGAGTGCTTCTAATTGACTTAACTTTTCTCCGTTGAAGTCTATGGGGTCGCTGTGTCCATTTCTTTTACTATGATCGTAATCGCACATTGGAGGAATGATCATAAGATTAAATGTAGGATGGTTTCAACACAACATTTCATAAATGAGGCCCCGCATCTGGTTAGGAAACGGCATAAGAGTAAAATTGCTGCACTTCTAAAAATAAGGTGAATGTTTGATCTGTGATCCGGGATCTGTGACGCCACACAAGCAAATATATTTGCATTTGACTGCCTCCAGTGCAAGACATCGACGAAAAGTTATGCATCATTGCACCATATGCTCTGCCCACTGGCATTCAGTCGCTAAATGGCTGACATTCGCCTACATTGGATATGAGCATCACCAAAAGAAAATAGAACCCATTATAATCACTGACGCTCTCTACACTGAATACAGTATATAGATGCGTGTTTAGTTTCTGACGTACTCCACGTACTTGAGTCTCTCGACAACAAGACAAATGGAAGAGTGGAAAGCGTTCGCTTTGAATAAGGCCACATACCCTATGGAATGTGTACACCACTAGGCCTCATCACCACATCATCCCAAACTGTCACTATTATTTATTATTTAAAAAAAAAAAAGCGCTGGATGTGTTCCATTTTTCAGCTTTTTTCCTTTTTCGTTTTAGCCTTTATCCATTCTCTACAAAGCCAGACTCCCATAGGAAGCTCAAGCTTGACTCATTGTCTAGAGATCACATCCTGTTTATTTGCTCAAATAAAAAATCTAAAGGATTTTGGCTGGAGTGCGAATTCACAAACAGGCCAATTAAAGGAAGCTATTAATTTAGTTGCATTTGTCAAAGGGCTCAGGCAACAATTAGTACTATTAATGCAATCTTGTCACATGTCGCCATGCCACATGGAATAGCTTCTCACAAGCTGTTCCATGGATCCCTATCAAACCAAATAATTCATTTGGCCCCAGCAGCCCTCACTATGCTAAAATCCCTCTCTTTCTCTTTGACAGAGAACAAGCCTGCAGGGGGAACCATGCTTTCTATGTGGGGACTGTCAATTCTTCTTAGAAGCTCTGTCATGCGCATGTGTGGTTTGCATAGACGTGTACTAATGCATTTAAGATATTGGCGTATGATTGTCTAAGTAATGTGACACAAGCACTTACGCGTTAGCAAAATGGGGTGTTGTGTTTAGTTCGGCGTGTGTGCTTGATTTGATACATGCGCGTTGGAGGAGAATAAATCTTTCACTTTGTTGAAATTGGCATGAAGAGGTATTCATGCAAATGAACAAGACCTTGTTTTTTGATATGTGCATGGATACACATGTGTATGCATATAACAGAAGTACAGTTGTTTTCATATAAAAAGCTAAGTATGTAAACCAATGTAATAACTTTAATCAATTTCAATCTGTTTACATTATATTATTATTATTAGCATCATCAGTTCATGTGCAATTAAAACAAACAAGGCAATATCAAAACTGTCATGAAAGGAAAACCGTTTATTCATGTTTGAAATTACACATAACTACCACAAGGAAGACTTTTCAGTCCAGGGTGTAGTCTGGTTAGAAAGAAACACGAAACATCTTTAATACATTAGAACCACTGTCACAAATAAATTTTGTATGACTTTTTTTTTTTTTTATCAGTTTCAGAATCACATACGATACAAAAAAAAAAAAAAAAAAAAAAAAAAAAAAAGAGAAAGAAAGTTGGAACCCTGTCACACAGGGTTTGAAATGTACAATTCTGAATACTGAAACCTCTATGCATTACAGGTTTTCTTTTTTTTTAATCATGGGTTTTTATTTATTAATTTTTTATTTCTTTTTTGCATGAATTAGTAACAAGATGAGCAACATTCAAAATGTTCTTCAGTATTTACAACAGTTTTACTGTTTGGTGTTAATTTTATGATCGTATTTCCCCCTCCCTGTTCCGTCCCCCGAGATCCAGCACAAAATTCCCCTCCAACAGCGACTGTACTCTCCATACTCTCAGTGTTATTTGTATTATTAATATTATGGTTATTTTTTTTATTTTTTTCATTTAAAAGTTGCAACAAAGCAACTTAGTTTTCTTAGAAGGTTAAAATATACATTAGATTACATAAAGAGCGAGAGACAGAGAGAGCAAATTTCTTACAAGATGGAACCAATCCAAACTAACAAAAGTAAAAAAGTATTTAAAAAAAAAGAAGAATGACAGAAAGTAATAGACAAAAAGCGGTGGTGGTGATTTTGTTGAGAGGTAGTCAGTGAGAGCACTATAAGCTAAAGAAATGTTTTAAATCTATTGGTTTTCTATGAGTTTCAATGAGGTAATAAAGCTGAGTATTTATTTGTGAGATGTATAAATACTCTCAAGCTATGTCATATACAAGAATGTTTTTGAATGAAAAATTGCCAGAAAAGCATCCAACAAGATGACCCATATTTCCTTTTTAAGTCTTCTACACTTTCTTCAATAATTGTAGTGAACTGAATATTGATAATGTTTTGTGTTTTTAAAAAACAGACATAAATTGCCAGGCATTTAAAAATCACCCCCCAAAATGGAGTGGATTGCCTTTTGTAGGTGGACTTGTTAAGGTCATTGCTAGGTGTGACATTAATACAAAATAAAAAATAAAAAATTTGAAATGAATTCCCCAAGCTGCCTTCTATAGCATTTAGCCCTGTTAAATGCATCGGTTAGCATCATGTGAATATACCTTTGTAAGTCTCAGTTGTATTCCTGCACTAAAGCTTTGCCGACAGTCGGTTAGAACAATGGAGAGGGGTTATGACCAGTAACTAAAACAAATAACAGTTTGAACTCGAACACTTTAAATCATAAAAGAAACATATTGGTTTAATATGATTGGAGAGATCGTTAGTAAAAACTGCAGTGGACTGATGTTACGGCTAAGAAATGTCCAGCTTCCAAAACACTGTGGAAAAGCACTGTGGATGATTCCATTAGGATGTTTCTGGATTAGCTGTGAGAGTTTATTCTGTGTCTCTGATTGGTCAGTCTGTGGTTTTGTAGTTCTGTGATTGGTTATCCACAGCTTGAGAAGGGGCCGTGTCAATGAGGAGATCAGTTCGAGGTATCAGAGTGCACACTACCAGGGCCTTCTGTAGGGGAGATCACAGAGGATGGAGTCGTAGCATCCTGCCATCCCCCATTACCCTAAAAACAAAACACAGGAAAAAAGAAATGCTATTAATATTGTTGGGGGGTAACGAAAAAATGAATAAAAACATTGAAATGCCAACTGCAGTAATGAAATATTTTAAATAACACAAATATACTTTATGTAATTAATCTCACTGCCTCAGTGCCTCTGCTGCTGACCTTTGATGATCCAATTTAACCATACTAATAAGCAAAAATTGCTTTAGATAAACAGCATGTTTGTGTTTATTTATTTTGTTTGTATTTTTTATTTTATTTTTTTGCTCAAGTGAACATTTTCCTACTGTGTCATTTCACTTTTGGTGTGAAAGGTCCTTTACTTTTGCCAAAATCAGAACAAGCAAGCCCAGTCCACGTGGGAAAAAGTAGCGCAAAATTAACGTAACACATTACTTTCCATAAAATGTAAACTAACCCAAAGTTACTTGCGTTAAGAAGTTACGCAACATTGTAATGAATTACTTTCCCCAATACTGGTTTCGCCACACAACTAATTTTACAGTAAAAGACAAACATTTATATATATATATGTGTGTAAATAAAATGTTAAATATATATGCCATTTTGTAAATCATCTAATATAAATACAGTAAAAAAAGATGTACGTATTTATATTTACTGTACTATGAGACATCCCATAAATCTTGTGCAATTTGCTATGTAAAAGAATATAAATTTCCAGTATTCATATATTCACAGAAGCATGTGTGGCGAGAAGTGCGGGTGTATTTGTTTGTCTGCTTGCAGTGAAGTGTGTGTCCTAATCCTGGTTTGTACGTGCGAAGCATGCATACATATGCATACTAATATATTAAGAAATTAATAAGAGAGAGTGTCTCCTCTGATCTACTGTCTGACATGCCGACGGCCATCTTGCCACGTTAAACCCACATTGGCTTCTCCCTCTCTCTCGGTCCCTGCTTCCCTCGCTCTCAGAAAACAAATTCGCATAAATGTTGTGGCCAATGGGAACGATTGCTGAAATCAATGTCTAATCAGATTTCAGCGGTGGGCCGACAGCTTGTCGCTCCATATTTTGATGTCAGTCAAGGGGAGGGAGGGGGGAAGCTCGAAGGATGCTGAGTGGAAGTGACGGTGCAGGCCTTTCCTCCACCCTGCTCGCCTGAGTGCTTCTGATTCAATCGCTCGGCTCTCATCGGAGACTAGCCTTTGCTGGATATTTTCCCTCCAAAATAACGCTTAAATCCCCCCCCATCTAATTCTACCTCTCTTTCTCCATATCACCACAACAGATAGTAAAGGTAAGCCACAGTTCCCAACTGATAGGTCACGACCTGAAAATCTGTAGCAGATAAGTTACGAAAGGGTTGTGGGCCGCAGAAAAAAAAACTAATTATTGTGCTTTTATCATGGGTTTTGGTGAATATTTTTAAATGTTTGGTATCAAAGGCAATGCATCAGAACAAATACTACAGTATTTAATTTGTAAAAGCGTGTCAAATTAAGCAGATGCCAACCTGAGGAAATGCCCTCATTCTCAAAAATCACAAACAAAACTATGAAAGGAAAAAGAAAATGTGAGATTACAAATTTGCAATAAGGATAAACATGGTAAAAACTGGCCAAGTAAAACCTAATAAATTGTCAAATAAACATGGTGAGCAATTGGCTTAATATGATCAAATAAAGTATATTAACAATAAGCACAGTGAATCATTGGCTTAATATAATAAACATAATAAATTATAAAAATAAACGTGGTAAATTAGTGCCTTAATATAATATAGAAAATTATGAAACAATAATAAACATGGTGAATCATTGGCTTAAGGTAATAACTTATAATGAATTATAATAATATTAATGAACATGGTGAATAATTCACTTAATATAAATCAGTTATAATAACTTAATAATAATAATAACACGAATATGGTGAATTATTTTGTTATAATCATTTAGTTGTTTAATACAATGTTCGTTTGATGGAGTTGTCACTTCATGTGAAATCTGGATCCTGAAGAAAAACTGTTGAGAACTACTGCGTATTTTGCTAATGAGGTGTTTGGTTATCAAAACAGTCTGTCTGTGTTTCTATAAAAATCATGGGGAGATGTGTGTGCCTGTGCATGTGTCTGTGTGTGTGTACGGGGAACTGTTCAGTGGCGGAATTAGGATTTTGCTGATTTAGAGTTCCTGGAACGGGTCAATAAATAGATTGTGCTGGTCTCCTCCAGCCACAATGTCTGGACTGATGCTGAAACGCGACCGTTATAAGGAAGTCTGCTGTGCTCTGATGACATGGATCACTCGCATTCAGCCTGACACACACACACACACACACACACTTGTTGTAATGATAGAGTGACTTAAGCAGTGGGCCAGAGTGAGAGAGTGTGAAAGTGTGGCGTTTGAGTCTGCGAGAGGCTGACACTTCATCTGCACAGCTACAGGCCAAAGAGGCCTCCGAACACACACACACACACATACACGCACACAGCCGTCTCACCATTAGCCACAGATACACTGCCACGTTTGGGCCTCACTGCTGTGAAAAATCAGGCATACGTTTTGACTTATGACATTTATCGTTGTGTGCTTTGCTAGAGTTAATTCATGCAAATGGAGCTCTAACAGTCATCAGAAAATACACATATGACAGCTATGCTCTATTAATTACCTCACTGCAAATTATTCCTCCATCTGATTGCATCTGTTTCCCAATAGAAAGTGATTTGTTTTGCTTTTGGAAAGCTCATTTATCTTTTTTGATAATGTACAAGTACCATTTGGACCGATAAATAAGCTGTTTTGTATTGTGAATAAATAATAATCTTTAAGACACGTTTTACTGGCTCATTTGATAATATTACAAAGCCAGAAAAAGTTTACAAGTTCCTATTTTATCAGCTCAGCAGCCACAGAGGCTTGTCAGTTTTTTTTTTTTAGATTAGGGCTAACACATCTAAGTTTATATATTTACAAACAGATATAACATCTAAACCTGTGTTTAGCTCAAGGAAGATAAATGTCTGTATTTCACTCTTCTCTCTCTCTCATCAAATAAATGAGTCTTTACTCTGATGGTTTCAGATTACGCAGTGCATGGTGAAAAAAAAAAAAAAAACATCATATCAAACCTCATCAAGGAAGATAAAATTCATGCCTGCAGAAGGCTGCAGGCAATCATACTTTCATATTTCATCACGTTGATAAGGATATTGCAAATTCTTTGAAGCATTGCAAAACAGGCAAACAGAGGCAAGACGTGCTAGTAAAAGCCTTTTCATCTTACCACGTTATAGGTTACTGTAATAGGAACTGTTTACACAGGCAACAAACTGACTTAATATATTTCTGAATCTCATTTTCCTCACACCATTCCCAAATACTTCAGCCACTTGAGCTTTTACTGAGCAAAGCATTTATTCCCGCTTTTAAAATGGCCATATTTTCCGCTTTATGCATATTATGGGATAGATACTCCTGTCATCCTCTGAATCATCACTCTGTTTGTTGTGGAGTTTGGATTTATGGTGGTTTCTTGCTGTCTGATCCTTCTAATTTATGTTATAATAACTATATGTAGTGCACGTTACAAGTTTAACAACAGCATTTCTTAGTAAATGCCAAGCTTAAGATTTTGTTGTTTATGTCTTCCAATCCATAGCACATTATTATGTTTAAAAAACAAACAATAGCAAATTCTTAACAAAAGTAAACTATAGCAAAATCGTGTTATTTTTTGAAGATTTATAGATTAAATTGATCAAAAGTGACAGTTTTAAAAATAGAAATAACAGCATTTACATTGTTACAAAAACATACATTTTGCATTTTTCAACTTACAACTTGTACATTTTTATAGTGACTGACACAGTACTTACATTCAAGCCATGTGGACTATACATCGGATTCCCCCCCAGGGCATCATTGTATCCTGCCGTCTGACTGATAACATGGCGCAGGGTATCCACCTGCAGAGCACACAACAGGAAGTCAAGCTTGTCAACATTTTGTGTTTCAGGAACGCATGCAAACATCAACACAGTGATGTATGGTTAAAACAGACAAAGGCAATGGTGTTTAAACGAAAATTTGATGGCTTTGTTGTTTACTAAATGAATCATACTAATGGAATATGCAGATAAATGGGATACATATGTGGTTTAATGCAACATTTAGGACAACATATGAGTTTCCCTTCTCTATTGCTGTCTGGCTATGATTACTTTATTTCCAAGCCTGAAACATAATAACATAGAAGGAAGGAAAGCAATCATTTTGATTTGGAATTTACTACAAAACACAATAGTATTCGCACATGACAACAGTTGGAGGAGAATACTGTATGTGACAACACATTAGCAGAGCGTGAGCAAATATCGAGAATCTGATAAATCTTCAATACACATTAACTTCTCTATTTCTCTCTCCTTCAAATGGTGTCTTTTAACATGAGAATGAAATGAGCTTATGTGAACATGGAAAAATGGGGATAATCACAATGAACAGGGGACAGAAAAGGATATAGAGGTTTGGAGGAAAGAACAGTACCATACAACCAATACCAACCCAAGAGCTCAAGTCAGAGCCAAATGCATTCACAACATCAACTACAATATGGGGTCTGTTCCAGGATCAATATACTAGCATACTGCTGTAAATAATGAGTTTCTATTCAGAAGGACCTCTTATGGGCTGTGATATGGTAATTTGGTTGGGGGGGCTAGACTGGAAATGTGAAGGATCCGTCCATGTCCAGACTACTTATTAATCTTCCATGACTATAATGAGACTAATTGTTAAGGGGGTTGATCAAATCTGTATCACTGTCTATATGTTGAGGGGGAGGGGGTTGAGTTTTTAATGTGGATGGTAGGCTAGCTGACAGGTCTGCTCTGGTTCACAGCCCCAGTTCCTGTGCGTAGCGCCTACCTGTGACTGCACATTGGCTCCGACTTGTGCCCCTTGGTAAGAATCCCCATTCAGATTCTGCATGCTCATGAACATGTCCCCCGAGTTTGGGAGGTTAAAAGAACCTGACGAACCTAGAAAGGAAAGATGTAAGGAGCTGAATAACGAGAGGATGAGAAAGAGAAAGAGAGGCTATCACAGACTCACACATACACACAATGTGTACAAGGACATACGCGCACCACACACCACGCTAGGAAGTGATGCTCAGAAAGCAAGCAACAAAGGAAAGCAAAAGAAACAAGGGAGAAATGAAAGGATAGGGATGGTGATGGCGGCTAGGTTGCAATACATCTCTACAAGGGCACATGGGGGTCACCAAAAATGCCAAAACGGGGGGTCACAAAAAGGACAGAGATGGAATATGGAATTGGAAGTCTAAGTTTTCCACGGGGGTTCAAACCTACTCCTACTCTAGTGGGCTAGTTCATACGGGGGATTATATGCCAATGACAAGAAGGACAATAAGAAGCTTATGGAAAAGGCCAGTACCAGTGAACATGTTGGTTAATAGAGTGTTTTTGTTCTCTGCAGAGTCCAGCTGAAATTCTTCATCTTTCATCTGGAATCCTGGGTGCAAGAAAAAGGGGACCCCTTAAAAATTGCTTACCCACAACTCCTCAGGGTCTATGCTATGTCCATATCACAGTCAAATATTCTGCTTATTATGTCTGAAGAGCATCAGTTTAAGAAACACTGCATCATTCTGCTAATCAAATATTGATTATTATTCCATACTGTACATTTCTTTAAGAGTGTAACATGCTCCGAGCAGGATATTTCTATAAAGTCACAACAGGGGCAACACTGTCACATTTAAGGATAAGAAGGGAGTACAGTGGGTGAGGATTATCTCTATACCAACTACCACCACCACCCTCCCACCCTTCAATACTTCAAACATATTCAGCATGTGCAACCCGCTCACACAGTTTCTGCTTGACTTTACTCGTCTCGTTCAGCATGTATAGTCTCAGAGGCAGGCGAGTGAGGCTTATCCCCCAGGCTGGGACCTCTCACTGTCACAGCAGCCAACCAGCGTGCCAGAGGGAGCAGAGGTTCAGAAGGGACCAAGCTGAGATAGGGTACAGCTGGTTGGTTTTTGGGGGCTCGTCCGGGATCGGTGTAAGCTTACCAGAGTTAGGTGTGGTGGGTGAGTTGGTCTGACTATTCTGGACGGCGGCAGCTGCTGCATGCGCGGCAGTCACGGCTGTCTTAGCGGCGTACAGGTTGGCCTCCTCCTGGAACTTGCCAATGTTTTTTTTGTAGCGGATCCTCTTGTTGCCGAACCAGTTGGATACCTGAGGGAAAGATGGAAAGCAAAAAAAGAGGGGGAAAAATAGGAGGGGGCGTCAGACGTCAATGCAGACGAGGTACTGTGCACTGAGCAGAGTGATTGTTTCAAGATGTCATGTTTGGGTCCATCAAGTCCACAGTCCCCAGCCTCCCACAGTAATATCCGCTGGGCATGCAGACTAATTAAGCGATTATCAGACAGGGGCTTGTGCGTTATTGCGGATGGAGGCGTGACATGCTCTCTGTTTGTCTCTAGACAAAACCAACACACATGGGGCTGCTCATCTTGTGGCAAAATTAGGATCAGTGTTGAGCTTATGGGATCAGGTAGCTAATGCCAAACTTTCCTTGTAAGGCTAGCTGAGATCTTGCGAAAAATGGTTTGTTCTTGTCCTTGACCCCATATAATAAATAAAAATATTCTCAATAATTGTTTTAACATAAATATTTATTTTGTTTTTACTTTTACTAGCTTTCTTTAAAGGTAACTTGGAAACATTCGTTGCCTTGATTTCAAAGGCAAGGCTTTTATGCATCTTAATAACACTAATGTTCTTTTCTTTTGCATAAAACCACTTTTGTGCTCTTGCCTGAAGACAAATAATAGACATGATAATAACCACAACTCACATAGTACACCTAAAAGCAGCCACACCGCCTCAACCCAATACATTAATAATTACAATAATGCTAATTCTACTAAAAACAGCAGCCAGAAAACAATATGATCTGGGTCACATGGGGGGTGGTAGATGTGCAAATGCTAGCACTGCATAATTGTGGAATAATAAAGAGATTAAGGGTTGTTTCTTAATAGCCCTATAAATTACGGTGGCCTGTCGCCGTGGCGATCTCTCCTGCCGTATTCCAGCTCTGGCTGGACTGGAGGACCAGAGAGCCTCAGCCCCTTAATGATGCTTTATTTAATTTCCACCTCTCTGCTTCCATTTTAATATCTCCAGCAGCCCGAGCCACACTATGCTACAGCGGCTGAATTTACATGACATCAGATCATTTCTACCCCCACCATGCCTCTGCGCTTCTAAATCTTTAATATCTAGGCAATTAAAATTAATGACCATTCAGCTGAAGCCACCACCGTTGGCAGGCTTTTGCCTTAACATCAATTGTTTGATGGGTTTACCTAGAGGTTAAACTAACAAGCAAGGTTTAATTGGAAGCAATGAAAGCACTAGCCGTCATCCTTTTTACTTAACCTGCTTATGAAGCAGTTTAAGGCCATGGAAAAAAGGCACGCAGAGTCTCCTTAAACTTTTCCTTTAGCTGTTCCTAACCCTAACGTTTAATATTTTAACAAAACAACACATAACTCATTTAAATGGTTGTTCTCTCTTTTGCTGTATTTTTTGCCTTTAGTTGAGTCAATAACAAATAAGGGTGTCCGAGAGGTTTAAGATAAGAATTTATTTAAAAAATCTAGTACAAGAACTCTCAAATGTAATCTTTGTATTCATACTGGTTTCATATATTAAAATGTTTTATTTCACTTGACAACATTTTTTTTAAATACTAATATTTTGCCTCACTGCATATTTGGTCTTGATATTTATGTGAGGACACCCTAGACTAGAGATGCAGTAGACTTCTATGCCTGGAACCCAATACCTGGTTTATTTGCTTTAAACCAATGGAGAGGAAAGCCTGTGTGGGTGTAGTAAATAATTCACCACTACTCCCTCCCCAAGCTTGGGTCAATACACCACTAGTGTCACTGAAATGGGATGGATGATCTTACCCAGGTCTCAATACCTCCCGATTTATACTGCTTCTCTTGCTGAGAGTGGAGCTTAAATGGAGACTCAGACTTCTGGCTTCATCACAAACACACACAAACACACACACACACACACACACACACACACACACACACACACACACACACACACACACACACACACACACACACACACACACACACACACACACGCGCACACGCACAGACAAACGCACAGACACACATGCACATACACACGCACAGACACACACACACACACACACACAATTTCTGTCATTGGCGGTTGCAGTGGCCAGGGCTGCTGATATTATCAATAATGAAGCGGTCTGCCTCAGGTTAATGTGTTAACTATTAATGCAGAGCTCTGCTACATGTATAATGAGCTGAAATATTGATAAGTGTCGTTCGTTTGAACCACAGGAAGATCGAAGCGGAAGAACAGCACTTAATTGGGTGATGGGCATCACACTTTGTGCTTGCTCATTTGCAGGGTGCATGTTATCCCCTCTAGACTCAGTGCCTAAAATCATAGTTGTTATGAAAACTCTTTAAAAACAAAAAGCATCATGTGACCCAGTATGCCATGGTGCTCAATTAGAAGGCAGAACATCACACATGCACACAGATCGTGCCCAGATAATGAGGTTGATTCTGTGCACTGAGTGAAGTGGTGCCTGATAAAGGCGACTAAATTTCATCAACAATACCATTAACACCACACATCACTTCTAATCAGCATATGTTTTAGATACAAGGAAAAAGGCAAAGCAGGCAGTCTCTGGGATGTACATGTTCTAGAATTTATAAAACAAATTTTACTACCTTAGAAATGTGTATATATATAAAAATATATTTAAACACACCGCAACATTTTTACCTATTTTTTTTTATTAAAAAATATAATCTTTAACACTAAATTGAAAAACAAAATCCTCCAGCATATTATTCATTTAATGAAATATATTTCCAAATATATATAAAAAAGGTTAAGTTCCTGAACATATGCAGAACACACTTATTAAATACGATGTGGGGTAAATGTCTAATCACAAAAATGTCAAAATATACAATGACAAGACATAACACAATCAAAGGGGACACATCATTTTAGAAGTTTGACAATCGAGTGAAATTCTCTAGGGGAGAGTGAAGGGGGAGTATATATATATTTATATTACATAAATACTGTCTGATATTTAGTTTGATTACTGAGCACTCCAAATACAGTCCCATTCGACACTTGTTCAGTGTGCAGATTTTTTGTCACTAAGTTCAGAAAAAGGTAGACTTTTGGGGAACAGAGTGCTGAGTATATCTAAACATGTTCTAAGGTATTAGTGAACACACATAAAGGGGTGACAGAATAAAGGAAAAATCAACAATAAAGTAAAACAAATGGCACAAAAAAAGTGGAGCAGGAGAAGTCATGACATACCTGTGCCACTGTGATGGTGGTTCCCACCCCCTGAAGGCAAAAAAGAATGGCTTTTACAGGATCTGACTCTGAACAACCCTCCATAAGCCCCTCCCCACAGAGAAAAAATAAACATTTATTACATCACAGAGTATGCAAATATGCTCTAAGACCAATAGGTTAACAGTACACATTTTCCTTGACCACCTCTGTGACAATTTGAAAAAAAGGAAAAGAGTTTTGTCTGTGGGGAGATGGGTGTGGGTGGGTACTCTTGCCTTCAGGTGGATTCTGAATTTCGCTATTAGAGTGGGAAAACACTATACTCTTAATTGCTTTTCAAAAATGAATCACACTGTGCAACTAAAAGTTTTATCCCTCTTCTTTCTCTCCTACACACATACACTCGCATGCACACACATTTACTCTAAAACACAATGACTGACACAGATCACCACAAACTGTGGCATCCATCCACAACAGGGTACACGCTGTGTCTTCAGGCCCTGCATGAGACTCAGCTCAGTGGAAGTATCAGACTGATGTGTTAGAGCAAACAGGTATGCATGCTAGACAGTGACGAGAGAAAAGAAGAGGACAATGAGAGAGAGTACGCTGAAGAGCCTTTCTGGTGTGATCAATCTTGGCCCTGTCCCAAATGGCACCCATAGCCCTCGCGATCCTCCTCCGAGTCCATACTTTGCCACATGGGCTGCTGGGTAACATTCAAGGATGCATAGCTGCTGCAAAGTGGGTGCATGGGTAGGTTTGGAAACCTAAAATGACAAACTGGACACCATACGAGCAAAGGTCAAGTGACCATTTGAGACAGGGCCTTTGTTTGCCTCATCTGACCTAGCCTTGTCAATTAGCTGCTGTTAACCTAGATTATGGTACTACCCTGCTGCCAAAAACAGCTTAAAATAGCCTAAAATGGTTTGATGGTCTCAAAGCCTGTCAAGCTGTTCTGTTGGCGGATTTTAGAGGGGTCTTGGGAACTTTTCAGCTGGTCAGGCTAGGAGACCAACTGGCCAACCATGTAAAGCAGCTGAGCACCACCTTAGCCAGGATGGGAGACCAGCTAGACCAGGGGTTTTCAACCCTGCTCCTGGAGACTAACTTTCCTTCAGAGTTTAGCTCCAACATTAAGCCATAGACACACAAGACTTTGAGCAAAATTTCTATAGACACTGCAGCGGTCACTTGATGTCACACTCTGTAGCATTTAAAACAAAACACACAATTCAACATATTATACATCCAAAATATAAACAATATGCAGTCTACTCCACTTTACTGCAACTCTTCAATCCTGCAGATTTAAAGTTTGCGTTCTTTTAAATGAGTTACGAGTCTTCTATCGGTCACACATCTTCACGTGATACGAATTCGCAGAGCAGAATTCACCAAACTTGAATTATGGAAAGCATTTCCTGTCTCCTGCATTAGTATGTGTATAAACAGAAGTCAATGGAACGAAAAGTGTAGTGTGACCGCCCCTTAAATCAAACACATGAACCATCGAATCAAGGTCTTCAGGATCAATTGAAAATTTGAGGCATATGTGTTGGAGCAGGTTGGAACTAAACTCTATGGGTCTCCAAGAGCAGGGTTTAAGAACCCTGTGCTAGACCAGCCGAAGACAAGCTTGGACCAACTAAGACCAGGATAGACCTGCAAAATAGCTTAGACTGTTTTAAAATGTTTTTTTTTTTTTTTTTTTTTTTTTAACAGGGATGTCATTGGATTTACCTAATTAAACCCTGGGCATGGTGACTTTAAGTCTTCAGGCTTTGATCTGTCATTATTCATTCTTTCCAGACTATCCAACAAAAATGGGGCATGTGCTACATGGATGGGTGGTGTGCCTGGAAAATGTATCTCACCTGGGATACTGTTATGCTGCACTTCTTAGCCAGCTCCTCTTTGGCCTCTTCACTGGGGTAAGGGTTACTAAGATGTGAGTAAAAATACTCGTTCAGGATCTCGGTCGCCTGCTTGCTGAAGTTCCGCCGTTTCCGTCTGCCGTTGGACAAGCGGGGGGAAAACAAGTGGAGGAAGGCAATTAGAGAAACTCAAATAAAACCATGTGTGATGGCCAAACTCATAATGAACTGCTGGCAGGAAATGAAGTCAGGAAGGCTATTATCGGAATACATATGTAGACACACAAATGGATAGTTGTTACGTTATCGGTTGAGCTCTAAGCGAAGCGTGAAATGTTCAGTGTTTAGAGCAGCGAGCTTTCCCTTTCTCTTTCTCCCTCTCTTGTGCTTTCTTTCACTCTGATGGGGGCGTTTAGAGTTGCTCAAGCATTCCCAGTCAGAGCTGTATCTTGGGACATTAGGGAAATCAGGCCATGGCCAGCTGAACACTGTTCCTCAAGTACAGGGGCAGGGCCTGATGGAGTTGCACTTACCGCCACTCACCGCGACCCACCCCGCCACAGTTAAGCGCTGGCTTCTTTCTCTCGCCTTGTTTAATGCCTTTCACACGAGTGGCCGGCCAAATGATTGTGCTTCCGCTTCACTTGAGCGTTCTCCTCGAGACCTCATCCGTTCTTTTCTCGTGTTCACTGCATCATTTCTCTCCCCTCTATGCCTCTCCAGATCTCCTCTACCAACTGTTTGTGATTACAGTAATCTAGACCACCTGCCGATGACCTCCTACCCACCAAATGCAAATGACTTCATTTCCACTCTATAAAACTCTTAACTGCTTTCAGGTGCTTAGTATGACTGTGTTTAGTGGATGGCCTCTAGGCTCTACAACCCTTGTCTTGGCAGTACCACATCTTAACCGCTAATGGTTGAATAATGTTGAATGTGTTATTGTGCTCGACTGATAACAGGTGCCTGAACCCTGTTTGCACAGATTATAGGTCAAATGAACTCAAAATTGAGCTAAAAACTATTCCTACTTCAAGTAACAATGGCACCTTAACACTCATGTTAAGTTGTACTTAAAAATGTCTGAATTTAAGTTGTACTTAAGAATGTCTGAATTATGTAAATAAAACATTAAAGTGGCATCTGCAGACAAATGATGCTAGAGATTTTTTTCAGAGCTAACTTCACCTTCTAAGCCATTACTGTAAAATAACTGATCCAAAGTTCCTCTTAATGGAATTATGAATCTTCTATCCTCATTTTGAACGACTTTTTGTCCTTGTTTTGAACAGATAGCAAATAGTTTGATATTTTGTTATATAATGAAATTACATTGAATGTGCAGTCACATTAGTGAAATTCTTATTAAATTTCACAGGCAAATATGGTCCATTGTCTATAGTGTAGCGACGCATGAAACACCGCTAAGTCTCTTCAAGACTATGGGCAAAATCTGATTGGGGAACTTTTTTTGCCCGCACATGAAATGTCCAATTGCACAGATTTCCTATTAATATGACTGAATTGACCTCTAAAATTTCACTAAATAACGATAAATGTGACCACACCCTAAATACATTTGGGGCCATCATATTTGATGGTTAACTTGAAATCATATTCTCTAATCATCACTTTCTTGTATATAGCACAAGATGGATTCTTTCAGATACACCTGAGAATCATTTGTAATTACATGTCCTATAATGTAGACAAATCACACATACGGATACTAACCTGGCATCGAGGAAGCGGGACCTCAAGATCATGACGGCCTCACAGGTGCTCTGTTTAAGCTGCATTTGGATGGAGCTGAATTTGCGATGGATGATGCTGACCATGCGCTCGATCTCTTTGGGCGAGATGGGTCGTGTGCGAGACTGCTCCCTCAACAGGTTCATGACGTGGGTGGTGAACTCATTACATGCCTGTGGAGAAAGACATTTTTGATCTGAGGACACAGAGGGAGTAGGTGTAAAATGCATTACGCAAAACTAAATTACTCTGAAGTCTTTAGGACACCCTACTGAGACTAAATGTAATAAATAATTTCTGACTATACAATTCTGTCATTATTTTCTCAGCTAACATCCCAAAAAATATCCTAGAGATTGACACTCTTTTTAAAATCATTATATACTCTCAGCACAGTGACAGAAATGCTCTTTGACGTTATTCGGCAGAAGAAGCACATCAGTTCAACTGCATTCGTTTGAAGCTCTCTGGAGCAGCAATCAGCAATTTTTGAAGCAAGTTCAAAGCTGACGCTCTTGAAAGCACGGAAAAAACACCATCCATACTGTTTGTAGTGCTGCTGAGGACTTGAACGGCTTAATAGGTGAAGTCATCTATGAATGCAAATGCCGATTTGCAATTTGGCACTTGCCCAGCGCCGTAGAAATTAAACAGCTTTTCGTTAAAGCAGTGGTTCATACATGATTAATTAGAATAACTAATTTAGGTAGTGCACACTTTAGCTCATTACTCGGAGTAAAATTTGTTAAGTATTTACATTTAGATTATTAAAATGGGGAACACCCTTAACAAAGATGCATTTACTCTGGGTGAAAGGGTTGAGCAACCTTATTCACATGCTCCCTTTTTAAACGCTTGCAAGTTAATCAGACTAATTGAGCCCATTGGCCGGCTAAGCCATCAGCTAAACAACTTCCATTTCATATTAAGAGGATTGTTATTTACAAATAAAAGTGTTCTCTCAACCATTCTTAATTGTTTTCTGTGAAACGTACGACAGTAGCAGGGTCAATGACAAAAAAAGAGTAACCACGGTAAAGAAAAGGAAAAACCTAACACAAGTTCTTAGAAATATGCTATTCATGTTGGTTTTACTGTATATGGTTTGAAACAAAAGGTTGAATTGAATTAATGCAAATGTTATGGGCTGTAACTATCAAGTAAAACGCAATAAGATACATGAATATTCTTACATAAATACATGGGTGTACAATAGGGTTGTCACAATGCCAAAATTCCAGTAGTCGGTACCAATACCATTACAATTTTACGGTTCTCGGTACCAATTTCGGTACCACAGCAAAATCTGTTGGAACTATTTAACTATTTAATTTAACTATTTGAAAAAAAATATTAAAATAAATTCAATGAGTTTATTATTTATGATGGTAATCATTATAAGTAAATAATACATATAAACATTTGAAGGCCACATGCTGTTAGGGTTATATTTCTGTCAATTTATTCAAGTTAAACCAAACTTTGATTCTGACGGGTTGCCGTGAAGATTCTGTGGGTGTATGATATGATGATAGGTTTTTTCTCATATTAAACGGTAAAATGCTCATGAAGTGAATCAGACCCAGAGCGGCTCTGGAGATGAAGTTAGTTCATGCATTCATGTCCTCATATAGTGAGGTGGAAGAGGCTGATAACACAGCGAACGCCACGCGTGCTTCAGTGTGTGTCTGTGTGTGTGGTAATTGAAACCATGCGTCTGCGCCATTCACACAGAGATGCGCAGAACATCCAGGATTCATATTTAAATAGTCTTTTTTGTGGTCAGTTAGTCTGGAGCCCTGCGCTTAGATAAACACGAAAATGACTGAAAGCAGCCGCCTGTCAGCGGGTACAGAATATATCCGTACTCTCTACTACCTGTAGCTGCTTCACTGTAAAGCTGCTTTGAAACAATCTGTATTGTAAAAAGCGCTATATAAATGAAGGTGACATGACTTGACTACTGGTACTACAGAAATGCCGGTATCGTCATATTTTTCACATTTCAGTACAGACTTGGTACCGAAGTACCGGTACTTTTGACAACCCTATGTGAATCATAAAAAAAAGAGGATAGATCTGGGCAAAACGAGTATCATGTCATTGACCCAGGGACAATAGACTATTTATACAGCTATTACTTAAATTTTTCTAGACGTCTCTTCAAAACATCCAGCATGTTAACTATATTGTATCTCAAAAAAAAAAAAAAAAATCAAAAAAAGATTGAAAGGCCATCGTTCAACTTGCCCTTGATTATGAGGAAAATAACTAAAGCGCTGAATCAAAAATTAATGTCAGCTCCATTAAAGAATCAATACATGACCTCAATGAAGCAGCCAGTCCTGCATAGCGACACTCTCAAATGCACTATGCAATCAGAGGCTGCTCTTCACAATGTAACTAAAAGCGTCTGCTCAATATTTATAAGAGGATGTCTAGACTACCGTTGTTCAGGGGTCAGGTAAGTTGAAGATGTCCTAATGCCTGAATACCACCATAAATCACATTTGCTATCAGTTGTAATCATGATAGACAGGACTGTAAAATGCAAAATGCTTGCTCAGGTTTAGACCTCTGACACCTTCAGTTCAGATGAAGGCCTCTAGGTCTCCCTTTAAACCTGTCATTAAGTTTCAGTGGAAAACATCTATTCAGACAGAACAGCAAGCTGGGATTATTCACACTCATAGGATCAATGCAAATGTGTGAATGCAAATAAAAAGTTATTTTGTATTATTCTTGGCTCTGTACTATACAATCAGATTGGGCTTCGTAACAACTAGATAGGTGTTTTCAGTGCTTACAAGGCTGGAAAAGGTTTTAGGCTATTTTAGGCAACTATTATATGAAAATTAATTATTTTTATTTGGAGCAACTTACAGAGAAGTCATACAGGACCTTCAGAAAGAAAATATACATTGCAAGCTGATAATGCCTTATTGGACTATAGGGTGTACTGACATTCACCTGTTCATATTTCTCCAGCTCGGTGTGGTAGATCTGTCTGATCTGGGAGAGTTTGGCCCTGTAGTCAGAGTGCTCAATGGAGTTGTCAGTGGGACTGCCGGCCGCTGCTGCCGCCGCTGCCGCCGCCGCCGATCCTCCGCCCTTCTCCGGTCCTGACACACCCTCCGCCAGAAGCATGTTGTCAAGACGCATCAGCTGTGGATCGGGTGGGTCCTCTTCCTGAGCCCCGCGGATACTTAGACCTGATAAACAAAAACAAGAGATTGGTCAGTGACATGACGACGAGGTAGAAGTGAGACCACAATGTCTTTTTTTAATATTCTTAAATCAATTTATCATAAAGAGGTATGACTTTCTATTTTCTGTGGAATTCAAAATACTAGATACTTTAAAGAATGTTTTTTTGTACATCGATTTAAAGTCAGTTGGGCCCAAAACACCATAGGACCCTATTGACATAGGCCATAGAGGTTTGGAACAACAAATGATGAGTTTTTGCATTTTTGTCTGAACTATCCCCTTAAGCACATGATCACTATAACCCTTGAAACAACTATTTTTGTAAAGGAATGCAATGGATACTACACTGTCACATGACGCAACAACCGTCCAGCAACACGTTCTTGGTGCTCTTGAAAAAGCAAAGATAATGTAAAGACATATACTGCCTCGCTTGTGCCTGTCTGCTGCCCTCATGAGCTGTGAAGGATGAAAGAGTGAATTAATTATTGACGAATGATTGAATTTCATATAGGCGTTAATCATTGACGCACTATCACACGGGTTGTGAGCTCTGCAATCAAGCCTCTGTCTGGCGGCAAATACCACTATCTGTCACAACAGGCGAAAATAACTCCAGACTGTATTAGAGAAAAAATACGTCGTCCATTCCGACCCATCGCTATGCTTGAGTTAAAGTGAGACGGATCAGGGTGCTGGGGGTGTATTGAGAGAGTGCTGAAAAGGCCCGTAGGTACGAATTTGTTTTTCCTCTGTTTTGCAGTGCTGCCTTCTCGAATTTTCACAGCACACTGCACACACGGTGTGTGTACTCACAGCCATACATGACAGGGACACTCACCGACTGACACACACTCAACAGCGTGATGGCACCTCTCCATGCTGAGGCGATGCTAAACAGAAAGGCATGCATGTACTTGTGTCTCAGCGCGCTCGCCTACTGGTCCGAAATCACGAGTACGGCGTAATAATGAGCAGAAAGTGTTCTCATAAGTGCCGTTATATTTTGTTGTTAACAAACTGTTTTATTATACAACCCTGGTTCTGCTCTCCACAGAGGCAAGGCTGCTTGAAATGTATGTAAATTTGCATAGCAATCGATATGAGGGTGAAAGATAGCTCATTGTGTTTGCCTGATATTCATAATGAACCTCAGAGCAGTAAAGAGCCATTAAGATTGATTACAAACTTCCTCATCATGCTTGCCTCTCTCTGTGTGTTTGCATAATGAATTCCATTCATATGGGAGAATAATGAAGCAGAAAAAGTTCTTTTAGTGAAAGATTTTAATCAAACGATTTGATCTTAACATGTATTTGTAATGGTGCCTTTAAGAAGAAGAATATGAAGAAGGCTGCGGCCTTCAGTCTTTGTTATTGGGACACATCCCGAATTCTACTTTCATAGTAGTAGTGATGTTAACCAGAAGGAACAACGTTCTTTGTATCTAGAGCCGGCCGGATCACAGTTCTCTGACATTTTATTTTACCTTTTAAATAAGGAACTATGGGAATGCAAAATGTCCATCGATACACACTTCAGAGTAAAAGATAGTGATGTAGTACTCGAGTCCGGTCTCGAGACCGATTTCTGCTTTCTCGGACTCGTCTCGGACTTGTTCCTTCAAAGACTCGGTCTTGACTCGGTCTCGACCCTTCAAAGACTCGGTCTTGACTCGGACTCGGCATAGGCGGTCTCGTCCCCATCACTAGTCCACTAGAATACATACCACTAGAAAATTAGTCCATATTAAGACGTTAAGACTGCTCCTCTAAACAATTCCCAATCTAGCTTAGTCTGTAGGCCTAACTGTTGATTATTAACTGGGGTGATATTAAATCATGAATATGAAAACTGACATGTTTTTATGGTCTTGGTCTCGACTCCTAAAGACTCAGTCTCGACTCGGACTTGCTTCCTCAAAGACTCGGTCTTGACTCGGACTCGACTGAATTTGAAAACCAACGGACTCGGTCTCGACCCTTCAAAGACTCGGTCTTGACTCGGACTCGGCATAGGTGGTCTCGTCCCCATCACTAGTAAAAGATATTTCAGTGGATCCTAATTAGCTTTCATTAAACACATAAGAATGTGCACCTGTACTGGCATGACATGCATTCTGCAGTTTAAAAAGCCAGACAAAAATAATACAACAAAATTAGCCATTAAACCAGAATAAAAATGAGTTGAAATTAACATACTATTAGTCAGGGGGTGAAAAATCACCATAAATGTAGGACTAAGACGAGAATGTGTATGCTGTGGTTGGTCTGGGTATTTTGGACGGTTTAACTAGTGGGTGATTTGGGGGTTCTGAGAGTTTCTGAGAGCTTCATTACAGGCTTCATTAAGATACTGTGAGATGCTGAATCCTAAATGAGGAGATTACGGAGTTTATTATTGCACTGTGGAAGCCTGGCAACCAGCTAAGCCTCTCTCTCTCTCTCTCTCTCTCTATCACACACACACACACACACACACCCAACCAGGTATTCTTGATGGCCAAACCGTTTAAAGCTATTCAGATAGAATGTATGATTTTACATTTGGGTAGTTAACAAATAAAATAATAGAATAGTAAGGGGGGAAAAAAACTACCCAGTTTATTTACTGTATGTGGTTCAAATTCAAAAAAAAGTTTGAATACATACAGTATGCACATACTAACATAATTGACTAAAGGTCCATACATTGGCAACGCTACAGTCACTTCCAATTCTTGTGCACATTACAACATAAACAAATATTTACACATTCGTTTTATGGTTTTGTAAACAGACTTCAAGACTCGCTCCCATAAAGCACAACCACACACACACACACACACACAAAAAAAAGCTACAATCCATCAACTGCGAGCAAACCAACAGTACAAACAAACCCCTACCGAACACGGACACTCTAGCTAACCCACTTTTGTAAATAAACAAAGACAAGATGCTGTCAATTTGAAGAGACCATTTACTCAGCTAACACAA
Source organism: Rutilus rutilus (assembly GCF_951802725.1). Lineage (NCBI taxonomy): Eukaryota > Metazoa > Chordata > Actinopteri > Cypriniformes > Leuciscidae > Rutilus > Rutilus rutilus. The sequence goes on along the minus strand of NC_140232.1, from coordinate 17,095,260 downwards.
GAAATCTAAAGAGCGGCACCTTCAGCCCAGACTGCCGATGGAGGAGCTGCCTGGCCCGTGCGGTATTGATCAGGTGTTAGTGCATGTATGTGCTGTTGATATTAGGCCATGGGGTGTAATGGTGTGAGAGGCAGAGGATGAATGAGGTCATTTGTGTGAGACGTTCAGCTGGCCGTGCTGGACAATGCAGTGTCAGCGTGTAGAGCCAAGGCCACACCAGGGACAATATGACCCTGCTCCACTGACTCCAAGAGCAGACACACAACTACACATACACACACAGAACCAATCAGAATCACTATATCACATCTACATCGCAGAGACATCATTCCTCGTTCTTTTTTTTTGTGTGTTTTTGTCATTTTTATTAGACTATAAAACATATATATATGTCTTTATTGATTGATTTTATTCATGTTTTTATTTTAGTTTTTTTTAGTACATCAAGTTGATCCTATATTAATATTTTGAATTATTTCTTATTTTTATATTTACATTTTTTGAGATTTTATTTAATTTTAGTTCAAGTTTTAGTAATTTGTACGTTTGTCTTTTTTTTTTTAAATACTTCTTACAGTTTATATTGATTTTTAAGTTTTAGTTTAGATATTTTAGTACATCAAGTTAATACTAGTAAGTTTTTGATCAATTAGTTTGTTTCTTATATTTTCGTTTTTTATGATTTCATTTTGATTTTAGTTAAAGTTTTAGTAATTTTACAGTGTGTTTTCTGTCCATGGTTTTTATCATTTTTTTGTTATTTTAGTACATCAAGAAAATGAGAAATGCTGCTTTGGCAACTAGCTGAAATAAAATAAGATTAAGATTTTTAAAATGTTATTTTCAGTTACTATAATACAAGCCTGATTTGATGTGTACGTTTTCATCTGGATTAGCTTGTCGGATGTTAGAACGACATTCAGCAGATGTTGTCTGCGGTTTAAGATGTTTATCAGACGTTTGTACACAAATATGGCTTCTTTTTTTTTTTTTTTTAGAAGCATGATTCTTTCCAGATGATGCGATGATTTGCGGTCTCACTATAGTATATGAAAGTATGGGTATGTTTGGGTTTGGGTTTACGTTTGATTTGTGTTACGTTAGAGGAGGTAAAGGCTTAGTTTTTGAGGTTGGTTTATTTTCACGATTCTGTCAGGTATATTAAATATACCACAAACTGACACATTTCCACACCAGCCTCAGTTGTCACTACCATTCCGCTCAGTCGCTCCTGAAGGACCAGAACAGGAAACGCAGCTGAGGGAATTTACAGAGCTTTTCACTTAAACAGACATAAATCAGCACTTTCATTCAAACCAAATAATCTGAGGCCATAAAGAGCTGCTTGTCTCGCACTGTATATTACCGCCAAGTTCCTGCGAGCAATAACACGGCCGTTCGCAGGCAAAGCAAAACAGAGAGGGACGTGAGGATGTGACATGTAATGCAGTTAGAAGGTCCTGTCGCCCACACTGGCCCTGACACTTTTATCATACGTGTCCATTTCTATTTGGGAAATGGCGGGGATAAAAATGATTACTCGGCTGTGCGGAGAGCGCGCCGGGCCCCTCCAGGCTGTAGACCGGGTGCATTGGTGCCACGACAGCCCAGGAGAGCCATCCATAATGGGCACATTTGTAGACAAGGACCCCCTCCTCGTCTCCCCCTCCTTTCTTCCACCTCCACCTGCTGCAAGAGCTTCAAGCAAACAGCGTTGTGGTTTATGGGGCCACTTTCTTTTAACAACAGAAATAAGAGTCAAGTCATTTCCTGTTGTATCATTACTCCGTTCACTCCCACATGTCTTTTTGGGTGCTCCATTTTCCCATCTTGTATAAGGGTAATATTTTGACCAAATCTTTTCAAGTTTATTCATATTTAATTTCATTTTCAAATGTATCCAATTTATTAATTATTTAAAAAATATATAAACAATATAAACAATGACTTTATGACAAGCATACTTTTAATTTTAACGTTAACATTTTTTGTCCTTGTCATGTCCAAGTCCTTTGTTCGGAAAATGATTGCAAGATCCTTTTTTTGCAAGAAAAAAGTCTAAAAGTTTTCCAAACCAACATGAATAAAAAGAGTACATTCAAAGAACGTGTTTTAAACTGTAATTTTATAAGAACTGTTCCTTTTCTTTACACGCTCATAAGTAACTTCACCATATCTTCCTTCCTTTCCACTTGGATAATCCCTCTGTTCTCTTCTCCCTCTGATATTCTCCCTCTGTTCACTTCTCTTAATCTTTATTCTCATCCATTTTATTATACCGACACTATTCATATAACTTCCGGCTCACAGAGGATCCAGACAAATAAGAAACAACCAAATCTCCTCAGTTGCAACAACACTTTTATCACTTCAAACTAAACCCCAATATGTCTGAAATGAATTAGTGCTATCACATCCACACAGCGGGTTATTTCATCCCGAGGCCTGTGGTTTCCTTTAAGCTAAGCAGCTAATAACACTTTTAGGATGAGCAATGTAAACATCGCGCCATGATACTGGTAAAATAGGCTTTGTGGCGATTAGATCTCTCACTGGCAGTAAAGCTGCAAATAAGCAAAGGAGAATTTCCACTGCTTCAGTCACAGATATCCACACTGGATTTACCTAATACCTCACTCTCTCAGCATAAGCTTGACGGCATGTGTAAACACCTTGCACCTTTATCCAAACCTTTTACCTTCGAACTGACGCAACAATCCGTGGTAGTAGTACGAAACATTCGTTTTCTGCCTTTAAACTTTTTTTCTGTCTGATGCAAGTTCCTTAGGACTTAAACCTTGAGCCAAGGCGACAGAAAAAGCAGCTGGGTCTGATGCAACGTTGCGGGTATCATGGTAAATGGACAATAGGGGGTTGGGAGCTCGTTTGAAGAATGGAGGCCAAGCTTCACCTTCACAAGTTCCCTAAAAATACACAGTACGGCGGAGAACCAGCCTCAATTAAACGCGTGCTTTAGGCCTGTCACTCGATTTCATCAGCTCAAAATGAACAACAGGGGGGACTGTTGCTAGCATGTTACGAATCTTTAAAAAAAAAGACTTTATACACTTAGGCCTGCATGTCCAACACGGACAATGCAGTGTGAAACGGGCCTTTTACTTTTTTCAGTAAACTCACCAGACAGACACAATGTTTCTGTGATAGACAAGGATTAGACAACTGTGTGCCGTCAAAACAATTATGGTGAATTTACACCTGCTCTCCTGTCTCTCTTCCTCAATCTGTCCCTTAGGCACTGGGCATGCCCTTACGACTGACCTCTGACCTCTACCTTGTTTACTCCCATCACTTAAGAGTGGCCATGAGAGCCATAAAGACTCATCCCCGCTGAGTTAATGTGCAGTGTTGGAGCGTGCCAAGCTCTTAACACACACACAAGCACCACTGAGTCGTTTTTTTTCCCCTTTGGTACGGTCAGTGACTTGGGGAGGATGTGTGTTTGTTTACACCTACACAAACCTCAGACTAGTGATTCCCAACCAGGGATTTCAAGTTTGCTTTGCTAAAACAATATTCATGTAAAGTACTATTCAACATTTAAAATAATTAACTTCAATCTTATTATATTTTTTGTACATAATGGTACATTTTGTCAATATATACAATTATAAAATTCTATTCCAATTCTATTTCTAGTTTCTCAAACTGAAGATACTGTTTTCTGCAGTCTGTTATTTTCACTGTCACTATCTATTGTTGTAAATGAATGAAAATAATAATTCTATCCAATATACACTACCATTTAAAAGTTTGGGGTCAGTAAGATGTGTTAATATTTCTGAAAGCCATCTCTTATGCTCACCAAGGCTGCATTTATTTGATAAAAAATACAGTAAAATCTGATTCTGAAATCATTCTAGTATACTGATTTGGTATTAAATAAACTCTTCCTTTAAAACAGTAGTGCTGCTTAATTTTTTTTTCTTCTTTTTTTTTGTGGAAACCATACCATTTTTAAAAATCAGATTCTTTGAAAAGATTAAACTTAAATAGAAATATATTGTAACATTATAAATGCCCTTACTGTCACTTTTGATAAATGTCATGCATCCTTGCTGAATAAAAGTATGAATTTCTTTAAATAAAAAAGCAAGCTGGCCCCAAATTTCTAAACAATAGTGTAACGTAAGTTTAAAAGAACATATTTCTGCTTTATACTGATGAAAAAGTACTTGAAGCTTTGGCGGTACAGATGGTTAAGTAACACTACAGACAACTAAATTCTTTGTTTTCAGTTTATCCATTTAACGGGAGGCTTGAAATCCGACCGTGATGTGCTGACAGCACAAATACTTCCCTGTGTTTGTTCATATCAGGAAGAGCATCTGGTTTTGTGAAGCAACATGAGGAGACAGAAAAAAAAATAGTTATGATTCAGTTATCCCTGCATGTGAGCGGTCCAACAGTGATTTCTTCTCGAGCGCTCTCTTTCACGCTTCCACGGTCTGTGGGTTCAGTTCAATACACCTCCGACTGACCCCATAACCCCACATCCCTTCTCTTTCTGTTCAATGAGTTGCTCTGCAGCAAACCGCTGCCTATCGACACCATGGCACGTCTAATTGCATCGACCGGCGCAGGTCTCCCAAAGCTAACTAATCGAAAGGGAATTTATTTCCTGTCAATATCTAGAAAGGTCATCTCTCTCAGAACAGCTCAGTGCTCAGTCGTTCATGACCATGAAAAGTGCGTATGTGGGGGCAGTTTTGCCGACTAAATGTCCCCAGAAGGAAAATGGCTTAATAAACCCAGTAAATAATGTGTTAAATAAAATGTAAAATGTTTGTGTGATGGTTACAGCATAAAAACAAACTGGAAAGTGTGTACTGTATGTATCCTCAAGCTGGTGATGGCAGGTTAGATGAAGATAATGCTAAACTGAGTGCAGAACCAAAGCAAGATTACAAGAGCCGTTGGAATCGAATCAGCTTTGCAAATACGATGCGCATTGGACATGGACATACACACTAACAGACATATTCTTCAATCTACCTCTCTGTCACATCTGTTGAAGAAACTTTAAGATCAAAGTGGATAAAAATATTTTGTTCTGCCAAGTAAAACAACCACAAAATCAGCCACATTAATGCATCTTCAAGTGTCTTTCTCTGCGTGTCCATATATGAGTCTTGGCCTACATCCACATGGCAAAGAAAACACTAAGGGAAAGCGCCTCCGGGCTCTCTCTCGCTCTCACATGTAGGGTAATTAACATGCCATTAACACATTAATACACATTAGCTATTCCCAATGTTAATGACAGACTAATTACCATACCTGAGACTGCACTGGGGAGGCCAGCGCACTGCGCCCTCCCACCAAATCGACTCAGCCAGCTCAAATCAGAGCCCCAGTCACACACTAGAGGCTCTCTATTTCCCCACAGTCAAGGGCTGTTGTGCCGCGAGACCACGCTCACTCCCTGCCCAGACTGTCGACTTTGACAGACTTAACATGCTGGACATTTTCTAAATGTAACGTTACAACAGAGATAGTGACGCAAGTTTTAAATAGAAAGACTATTGGGATAAAGTCTGGAATGCTTATAGAACGCAACAGTTGGATTATGTACATACAAATCCTATTGATTTTCTCTATAGAGACACTAATCAGTGCAATTTCAAGGTGAAGTCGACATAAAGTGAAATTTCACTCAATGCGTTTTCTAAATGCATGTTATTGATCTAAAATTGAATGATTAATTTGTGCATGTGTTTTATTTTTATTTTCAAAAACAAAAAATTGGTAACACTTTAGTTTACGGTCCAATTCTCACTATTAACTAGTTACATATTATCATGCATAATACTAGGATATTGGCTGTTTATTAATATTTATAAAGCACATATCAATGCATTATTCTGCATGACCATATCCTACATTCCTTAATCCTACCAATACTTAACAACTACCCTACTAACTATTAATATGCAGTAATTAGGAGTTTACTGAGGCAAAAGTCATAGTTAATAGTTAGTTAATAGTGAGAATTGGACCTTAATCTGTTTTTTTTTTTATATTGGATCTTCCAGTGAACTGACAGACTTCTCTATGGTGACATATGCAGGACTTCTCCAATCATTTAGCCCGCCTAAACTCAGCCCTTGCAATTGAATCAAGTCCCCACCCTACTTTTTGTCTTTTTCTTTCCGATAATCCATTACACTCAGATGTATGTCACAATATGGAGAAAAAAAAGAAGTTCTGTCACTACTTCTGTTTCATTGCACCTTTAAATTCTTTTAAAAATCCAGGAAAATTCTACATTACCCACAATTCTGAAGTGAGAACCACTTCCATAAAGCATTCTGGATAGACCAATCACATTTGGTGGTGTCATTTAGCTAACTAGCTTAGTACTGCGTTTAATGAACATCTTAGCGTTTGGTTTCTGAGGTAGGTGGAATGTTAAAATGCACTACAAGGTTGGTAAATGATCAGTGTTTACAGATTGGGAGACATCATGGCAATGGGTGCAGGAGGAAAGAGAAATGATGGAGCAGTACAACTTCGACTGGGAGGAAGATGATGTTGATGATACACGGTATCTCTTCCCTCCGCATGGAATGATAAGCTAATCAGGACTGTTGACAGCGATGCGTGACAATACACACAAACCTCAGAGCTGGGATGGGGCATTCAAGTTTAAACATCTACATTTTAAAAGAGAAAGAAAGAGGGAGGCGGGGGGAGAGAGAGAGACGTGACCAAAAGTGGCAGCAGTCAAGAGTAGAGGATTTCCTGTCAGTTCAGGTAGCCTGGATGTCCCTAGATGATGATGTGTTTCCTCTCCCCAGGAAAGAGGTTTGTGACAGGGTGAGGGAGAGGAGGAGGGGAGAGAAGACAGGGGTGGGAAAAGATAACCCAAACAAACATCTTGTAGACATTTTGCCAAGCACACCAAAATTAATCACTGTCCCATTGAGGAGCTGACATTTGTCTGTAGTGACACGCAGCGTGAGAGTCCAGAGGGAGAGGACGGAGAAAGCGCGACAGAGACGGAGAGAAAGAGTGAGAGTGTCTAAACAAGAGGGCCTCTGTCACTGCCTCTTTGTGTGTTTTGTGTGTGTGTGTGTCTGTGTGCCCTCCTGGACATGGAGTCGGCCTGGGGCCAAGAACCACAGTGGTCAGCGAGCAGGCCTGCTTGTGTGTCTGTGTGGAGGCTAGCCAAACCAGAGAGCGAGGCCACAGTGACACAGATCAACACTCTCTCTCTCTCTCTCACACACAGTGACCTGACGGGACCTATTCAGCATGGGCTCCTGTGCTGGATCTCACGGGGTCACTGGCTCTGGCCAGGCTGAGCTTTATTCAATCATTTGTTTAGCCAGTATGCATAATTAGTCACTGGTCAAGATGCTGTAGCCAGCATTTTTTGGTACACATAGTGATGGGCGCAGAACTTGTTGGCAATGCAATTAAAAAGCCAGCCTTTATTTATTAATATTAAAAATAAAAAATTTCTACTGAATAGTGAAGTACAAATCACAAGCAAATCATTACTTTTAACAGGTTCTTTATAGTCATTAGATCAAACTGATTCACAAAGTGCTCTATATACCATGTAGCCTAATGGGAACCTATATAACCTAATCAAAAACAGTGATAAATTGATCCTTACTGATTAATGATGTTCAATTCACAGAATCAGTTCTTTTTAATGATTCAGTCGAACAGATTTGCAAAACACACCTAATGGTAATATATGTAATGTAGTGATAAGATATGAATCTCTACTAAATAGGTATTCTGCTGTTTTGAACCTGCTCTCTTTAATGATTCAGTCTAACCGATTCATAAAGCACTCTATAACCCATGTAACCTAAAGGAAATCTATATAACCTAATCAGAAGCATAGTAAGAGATTTGAATCTTTACTGATTAGTAATAGCCAATTTACAAATTAATTGTTGGTTTGAACTGGTTCTGTTGAACCAAACTGTTATATAAATCGAACTGGTTGTTAATCAAAAAAAAAACTAACTAACTAAAACTAATGGAAAACAAAGTGTTAAATAGAAGTATCGATAAGATATGAACTCTACTGATTAGTGATGTCCAATTTGGAAATTAAATTGTTGTTTTGAACCCTTTCTTTGTTTTGGCCTTAATGATTTGCAACGTGTTCTATAATCTAAACGAATGAAAATAACATATAACAATCTATAACATAATCAAAAACAAAATTATGAATAGAAGCACTAGTAAAATCAGATTAATGTTGTCCAAATTGAAAATAAATCATTATTTTGAACCACTTCTTTAATGACTGAAATATGCACACACACACACACACACACACACAAAAAAACGATTCACAAAGTGCTCTATATTCGAATCTAATAGAAAACATAGTGAGAAAATAAAAGCAATGCTAAGATAAGAATCTCTACTGATTAGAGATGTCCAATTTGCAACGTTTTCGCAAAGCGTTCTAATCTAACTAAGTGGAAATCTATAACCTAACTGAAAACTTAAGTGAAAAATAAAAGTATTGATAAGATATGAATCTCTACTGATTTGTTGATACAATTTGAAAATCAATCTTAGTTTTGAGTGGATTCTTTTGAATAATTAGGCTGAAATGATTCACATAAAGCTCTATTATCTTTCTAACTTTCTAACTTCACTATGGATTATGCCGGTGGTCTCTTCATTCATTCAAATACAAAATATCTTCATATTTCCAGTATTCCATGAAATATGTATATGTGCTTTGAGCATTGTTACACTTCAATATTGTACATTTCCAATTCGACTCTCTCAATTTCTAGCCTGCTTTGGGTTGTCATATTTCATGTTAATATCTGCTTAGGTTATTTGTTCTTGTCTTATTAAGCTCCTGGCCTTCATTTGTGGCCAAGGTAGTGTGCCTCTTAATGTACACCCCCAGCAAATAATGCAAATGTGTCATTGAAAGGCACTTATGAAATACCCACAGGCAACTAATCTATGCAAGCCGCCTCGTCCTTCTCCGCCACTGCCTAATTAGGCAACGGAGAAGTATGTAAAACCAGGTCACACACACACACACACACACACACACACACACACACACACACACACACACACACACACACACACACACACACACACACACACATACAAAAAACAGGACACACAAATGGCAGGTTCTGGTGTATTAGTGTCATTATACACACACGCATGAGCACGACTGCATGCAAGGCAAGAATAAAAAGCTTTGGGCAGACGTGAATATTGCTGTAATATACAGGCGCACTAATCCCAGAATCCTCTCTGCCTGGTTTCTTCATTTCTCTCGCTGTGATATGTGAGCGCGCTGGAGTGTTCCTGCATGTCAGATGCCCACATGTGCGTGTCTTTTTTTTTTAAATGTGCGTGTATGTGCAAGGGTGTGTTGATAAACAACAAAAGCAGCGTTAGAAACATACAGCTGGGCCGTGATCCAGTGCCAAAGAAATGACTTTTTGCAATGGTGTCCTCTGTGCCAGACTTGACAGTCCATCATTTAAATTTGGCTGCAGTGAATCCACAGCAAAGACTCTGCCGCCTGGAGCGGAGAGAGAGAGAGAGAGAGAGAGAGAGAGAGAGAGAGAGAGAGAGAGAGAGAGAGAGAGAGAGAGAGAGAGAGAGAGAGAGAGAGAGAGAGAGAGAGAGAGAGAGAGAGAGAGAGAGAGAGAGAGAGAGAAAAAGACAGAGAAGGAGAGAAAGAGCTCCCTCTGAAGGGTCTCTTCTTTCTTTCCGAGAAAGAACTACACTCCAAATTACAGATTAGCGTTGCCTTGTTTTCTGCATCCTGAGGCAGGAAACCTGCGGAGCTCCAATCACAGAGGATGCGCATTCACCACAGAACTCGCACGCAATTATTTCAGCAATAACACTCTTCAAAATCCATTACGTAGCGCACAAGCACACAAATCAGGTGTGAAGGAACACGTATGATGGTCTAAAGTTCCCTGAAATTCCTGTAAAATCCCTTGCTGATGCCTACAGCGGTTCATTCACCTGCACCGGCCTATTAATGAGCATGAACAGTTTGGGAAACAATAAAAAAGAGAGTAAACCTTTATTTACCAGCCCTTAAAGGGACAGTTCACCCAAAATGTCATCATTTACTTTATAGCAAAATATTTATTAATGGACGTTTTATATCGCTGTTAAAGTTGTTAGGTGAGATAAGCCTTGAAGCAAATGTACATAAACCCGAAACGCACAAACAGAAAGCCGACTCTCAGACAGTATGCAATCCAGAATTCGATCTCTTTCGTGTGTTTTGTGCTTGAACGGTCATATACGCATAGTGTTATGTCAAAATAAAATAAAAAGTCGGTTATGTCTTAACTCTTAAGTGAATGTAAACAGTTTAGCGAAAAGTGGATGTGTTAATATCCTGGATCTGTGCGTCTGTGCTGTTGACTGAATAGCTATTGTAGCTTTAATAAAGATTAATATATTTACTTGAATTCTACTAATAAATATTTCTTACATTGTATGTTCTGTTGTTTGTTACTTTTAATAAGAAAAATAAGAAAAATATCAAATAAAATAACCAATATAACTATACCATGACATATACTGTTATTGTGAAGAAAGATTATTCATCTTATTAAATAAGATTTTCATTTCACCCACCCCTAATTTAGCATAATGTCCTCCTCTTTTCCATACAATGAAAGTCAATGGGAACCCCAACTCTTCAGAAAACAGTGCATTCTGCTAAAATTCTCCTGTGTTACACAGTACCAAGAATGAGGTGGTTCTTTATATAAACACTACACCTGTAAACTAAATAATATACTAAGACAAAAACTTTTTAACATCGAATAATACAGATAAACAGTATTTTTATCAATAAATTACTCTAGTTACTGCACTGTTTTCTTCCTTAATTTAGCACAAATGAAAGAAAAAAGAAAAAAAAGAAAGAAAAAAAATTTTTTTTGTTTACATCTCTCTTAATAAGGGTTTAGGTCTGAACTGTGGCCTCTGGCTTTTAGCTTTTAGCTAGTATGTTAAAATTTGAATCACAAATATTCACAACATCACACCTTTCCATTTCAAACTGCACTCAAACACAGCTTTCAGCTTATCGTTAAACGCTGAAGAGAAAGAGAGGTGGAGAAGGAGATAGAGAGAGAGAGAGAGAGAGAGAGAGAAAGGTCTTGCTTAGCTAATTACAGTAATTAACAGTTACAGATTTAATTGGAGGGGAAGACATTAGTGGGGATAACGTTTTGTCGGTTGTGGTCGGGGTGGACCAGTGTCTTGCCAACGTGCCTTTGTCTCGGGGCGAGGAACAGCGCTCGTTGACACGACATGCGTCAGGTTGAGATGCCGGGGCTCGTCAAGCACGCGCAACCGCCGGCGCTAACGAGCTAGAGGGTTAATGAGAGCACGCAAGCTCTCCACAACAACAGCACCATTAGCCTAGCTTGCCAGCAAACAATGCGTCCTTTCTTCTCAGGACTTGATGCTTTTAGCCACCTCAGTTCAATGGTTTGAGGCTGAACATGAAGCTTTAAGAGCGTTTTGAGGGCTGAAGCTGTTATTATTATCCTTTTTTATTTTTTTTTATGAAACATGAGGGGAAACACACACTTCATCTCCATTTTCTAGCCGACTGCAGTGGCGACTGACCTTTTCAGATTGGATTGCCTTATGTTTTTGTTCCACATGTATATCATTTCCACAAAAGATCAGCCAGCCAGTGCAGTTTCAGGTCAAACACAAGACATTACATGCGCAAAAAGCCCACCCCGCTCGCTCGCTCGCTCGCTTTTTCCCTGCCCCCCCCCCCGTCCTCTTTCGCTCTCTCAGCTTAAAGAAGCTGGCACTTATACCGTAAAGTGCTCGCTCGATTCACAGGATCGTCTTTCAAAATGTGTTTGTGAAATCCCACACCCCTTTGAAATGCAAGGGGATTTATTGGAACATGGTCCATTGAGAGATTCCGAGACATTCTCCCTCCTTTTTTCCAGCCCTCTAAAGCCCTTTATCTCCTTGCCTCCGCTCACCCTCTCTCGCTCCCTCTCTCTACGATTGTTGTTCGCCAGTCTGTGTTGGGCAATTACAGCACAGACTGAAAAATGAGGATCCTCTGCTGCTGTGTCCGTCTTTTTAATAAGCTTTGGTAAAGATGACGTGTTTGAATGAGTTCGATATCCTCGCAGTGGGGCAGTGGAAAGGCTGATTTTAAAATATGAGTAAACAGTGTTTAGGATTTGGGAGAGGAGGGTGAGGAGGGGTTGTCGCCGTCTCGCTTGCTCTCGTTGTTCCCTTTCGTTTCTTGTGCATATAAACTCGAGGGCTTAGCGCGAGGGAGACTTTCACAGATAACTTCTACTGCTTTTTTTTTTTTTCAGAGCTTTGCAGCAGTTCACAGATTTGACTAAAAATGTGTATTGCATGGGTTTTTATTAATAAGATAGAAATTATCTGGTAATGGATTTTGGCTTCATGGAGATACACAACGAAGCCTGAAAGTTTGCGTGAAATATGCAAATTTATGGTTAATTTTATATGCTATAAACAAAAGTAAAGCACCCGTGCAAAACTTACCCTGGTAACTGTAATTTCCAACAAAAATACCATACAATTAGCACAGTTATTTTTAGTATTATAAAACCATAAGACATTAATGTAGAATCAAATTTGAACTGTGTAAAAATCTTTCAGAGTGTTTTTTTTTATGACAAATTATCAGCATGTAGACCACAACATTTTTACATTAGTGATTTAAAGTAATAATTTGGCTACAATCACAATTTTTTGCAAGGGTAAGAAAACAAAGGTATTGAATGGAAGTCCGTTTCTGCCCCTGAAAAAAAAAAAAAAATATATATATATATGCATTTCTCATAACTGAGAGCTTATATCTCGTAATGTAATTTAATTTACTATTTTAAACTTTTTCTCACCATAAAACTTTACATTTTAAACTTTATTTCGCACCTTTTCATGCCTGTGGTACATTTTGGCTGCATATGCCACAGGTTCACAGTGTGAGAACAGTCGTCAGTCACGAGTTTTCTACATTTCCCCTGGCTTACAAGTAATTTCTCTCATTTTTTTCATGAGAACGTAACTCAGAGCAGGAATAACGTAAATGTCCGAACAACCCTGAGTCTGAGCAGATCTGTGTAAAAGCGCCATATCTGAGGCCAGTAAAACCAGTCCATAAATACAAGCGCCGCTGAGTGAGAGGAGCGCGGGCTCCATCCGAGGGGGAAACGGAGGTGGGCTGCTTCTCTTCAACCTCTGTTCGCGCAGATGACAGCCACATTATGGGCCCCTCAATCCACCCAGGCTAGCTTTCACCCAAAAGCCATATCTGTCAACATTAAATACACCCGCATTACCCATGTAAACAAAAGCATCCGCCGTTGCAAGTGCATCTGCGGCCACAAGGGCAAAACAACACAAGAGCTAGCAAGTATCACGCTACGGGCAGCGGCTAGCACAGCTAGCTGTTTAGTCAGGTTGTGAACTCTCTTTAGCCCTCATTACTCATTCAGTCAAGAGAGAAAGAGTCCAATCTTTTTGTTTCTCTCTCTTAATTCATGTTTCCTGTTTGCTGTGTAAATGGAGAAGTGATGACACTTTGAGCCATCAAAATGGAAAGCCCATTAGATAAGCAAACACTCCGTTAAAAACAACTCTCACCTGCTTAGCAGGTACCTCAGAGATGAGGGTCTGTTTTCCTCTCTTTTATTTCCTTTGAAAAACCAACAGCACTTAAGCAAAGCAAATATTTTAGTGACCACACCAGGCAGTGGAGTAATCTGTTTATTTTCTCTTTTTCCTCATTTTCCCCCCTTTTGCCTCATGCACTCCTCCAGCTGCCATCTTCATAGGATGTGTTTACAAATGAATGGATTCCTTCTGAAAATGGGAGACTGCAGGGGCTTTAAATTTTCCAGGGCGGTATTTCACACTGGGGCCTCTCCCTCTCTCTTGGTCGACACACTCTTCATATCTGACTGTCTAACATATAAGAAGGCCTGCAGGAATATGTAACACTGCTCTCCATTTCTCAACAGGCTGTTGCTCTCTGGGACATTATGTATTGGGGATTCATAGCACTTAACATGTACCGTGCAGTCCTTATTTTCTCATGGAAGTCTATAAGGACTAAATGTTTATGCACGTCGTGCCCCCCTCTCTTCTGGAGTCCCTTATTAATACTGGCTGTGCATGGACTGAATATTTCACTAGTGGACACACAGAAAAACCAAAGCAAGTACAAATCCCATGGACCAAATGAAATGTATTAAACATGTGGACTTCATAAATCTCAGCTGCCTTTAAACAGGGTAATAGTGGTGTGTGTGTGTGAGTGTGTGTGTGTCCTGCCTTCCTGAACAGTACATCTCAATGAACACAGTTGAATGAATGGATGGATGGATGGAATAACAGACAGAAAGGAGACAGAAAGAAAGAAAGAAAGAAAGAAAGAAAGAAAGAAAGAAAGAAAGAAAGAAAGAAAGAAAGAAAGACGAATGGATGGAAAGATGGAATAAAAGAAAGGATAGACAGATGGAAAGACAGAATAAAAGAAAATAAAGTCTGATGATCTGTATTATTTACAGCTACTTTTATATTCTCGATTCAGAATAGATTTACAATAGAAGTATCTGACGTAAAAGGGCGACATGCTGTGCGTTTTAATATAGTTAGAAAAAATAAGCCTTCATAAAGATAAAAAGCCCAGAAGATCAACTCCCAGGGACAAATATTGTCCCTTAATAAAAAAGTTCATTTCTGAAACAAAAAAAAAAAAGCCTTCATTATTATATATTATAGACAAGGGCAAATTCAGCAGTTCTCATTTTTTTAATCATTTCTCCTCTATCTGACTCCCTGCACAGCAGCCTTTGGGAGGGGCAGAGCTCAGTAACCCTGAGGGGGCACTTTCACCTTCAGCAGTGGATGAAAGGTAGAGAGAGCCTGAAGGGTCTGCCCCGCTGCTCTCGGCGCCATGCCCTGCAAAGCTGGGCACAAGCCGGGCACAACCAGGCACACACACCTCCCATGCCAGGCAGAGAGGGTGAGAAAAAAAAAAAATCAGTGGGTAAGTCTAGAGAAAAAGCTAAAACCAGAAAGACAAATACGACAGTGTGAATTAAATAGTTACATATAAAGGGATAGATCATGCAGAAATAAAATCTATCTTTTTAATGTTTAAAATGATTAAATTATGAAGGTCAAATTAACATTGGGGATGTTGGATATCATTCTGTTCAGCCCCTGAAGATTATAGGTAGTATAATCTGTCCTGTTCCCATTCTCTGCAGATGAGATAGAAGGGCATTATGTCTTTCTCGTGATAGCTAATCTGTGATCAGAAAAGATCAGGCGTGCTAAGAAAAGACAGTTAGTCACCGAGGTGAGCTCAGGAGTTTGACTTGTACACAGAAATATTTTCGCTTCAAACGCCAAATCCTTTGCCTCCCGCTTCACATTATCCAAGCAAAACCGAGGGCAATAGTTTAGGCATAGGTTTTAAAAGCACTCACAAAATGTCATCGGTCATGTACGGCACTGCTGAGTGTGGAACCGTGTGTGTGTGTGAGTGAGCAGACCCATGAACTCCATTAGTACAGGTTATGGTTTGAAGCCCCCACCAGCCACTGGATCACAGGGAACGCTAGCCCGGGCAAATCACCAGGGAGTTCGGCTTTGTAATGCCAAAGCCCTCAGATAAACACGCAAGTACATGAGAAAAGCCATTTCTCTTAGCCTTGGCTTATTACTCGAGGTCCTAAAACAAATAAGAGCCTGGCACCTTTTAAATCACTTCAATTCACATTTCAAAGTATAATTTAATCTTTTTTTTTTTCCTCCTCTCTCTCTTTCCCGACATGTGACAATTACTTCATCATGGCGTAGTGACGGATTAAAAAGTTGTCAAATTAAATATTTAAGAGGTCTGTGGGAGGGCGTGAATTTGTTTAAGGTATAACAGAGGCTGAAGTTAAAGCTACACTATACGCATGTCATTCCTCTGGGAACGAATCCATAGATTTTCATTCGAGCCGCCTACTTCTTTCCACAGAACCGTGCCATCCGGGGCTATGCAGCTCCATGCTGTGTTGGGCTGCTAATATCGCTTTTATACTGTGCCGTCAAAAGGAATATGGTTATGATCACGTAGAATAAAGAAATGAATACATTCGGAGAAAGAGTGAATAATTCTTTAATGGTTTCAATTGTACTCCCCGAGAGTAAAGCAACCAGCTCCTTTTCATGCCATTTGAATCAAAGCCCACTCAAACACTAGTTAACAGCATTTATTTTTCAATAACTGCAGAGATCAGGGGGAAGGAAAGAGAAACACCCCTGTGGAATACCATGTAATACAAGATATGTTCTTTTGTGTTGCGGAAAAATGGAAGTGACAGGTGACAGTTACGGAACAGCAGTTTTCCTGAGATCAAAATTGTGTGCGCTACAAAGCGAGCATGCCGGATCCGGCAGGGTTAAGTCTTTATAAAGACGCAGAAGATCTCAGAGCGAATAATAGTAGCAGTTCCTAATCAACGGAATAAAAATGTAGATTTTTTTTGCATTTGACTCAATTAGGACAACTTGAATTTGATTCGAAAAGCTCCAGTGCAATATTGCCCGGACGAGCAATATATATATATATATATGTATTTATATTGCTTTCTGTGGATATATATCTGAATATAGAACAGATCCTGACAGCCACGGACTCAAACCTTGGAACACTTACAGAGCAGAAGGCTGATGGCAGTGAGAAGTCATGAGGCATCACCTCTGAATTATGGTGGATGATGGGGGATGAGTGACAGGAAAGGAGACAGCACAGTGAGCCGTAAGTATGTGTGCGCACACAGGAAGGAAACTGCTGTGCTAGGCTGTACTAAATCTAGGACAGGGTTTAAAATTAGCATCTCTCATGGAGAGCTGCCTGCCTTGGCGATTCGCTGTCATTGCATGTCCAGTTCAGTTTGGTCCATCTTAAAAAAAAGTCATATCTTAAACACAGCTGGCCTTGTCTACACAACACAGACGACCCAAATGAACATG
Source organism: Rutilus rutilus (assembly GCF_951802725.1). Classification (NCBI taxonomy): domain Eukaryota; kingdom Metazoa; phylum Chordata; class Actinopteri; order Cypriniformes; family Leuciscidae; genus Rutilus; species Rutilus rutilus. The sequence goes on along the minus strand of NC_140232.1, from coordinate 17,078,205 downwards.
AACACGCAAACATTTCTTCAAACAGTCACTTGTCCCAATGTAAATAAGTCTTGGTATGTGGATGGCTTCGAGACTCGATTCTTCACTTTAACAGCACTATTCTCCTAGAGGTATTTTTCCATAAAACTGTTGCACAGTTCACCTACAAGCTGTTTGGTAGCTCATAAACGATAGCATACATGGTGCAAAAAAGAAACTAAAACATGCAAATTGCTATTCACTATTAACCATTTTATTTCTGTAAGCTGTATTTGAAAAAGATATTCAAGAAAATTATGATTTTTCAGTGATTGGACAGTGAAAAGTGAGCATTACACACCATTATGGAACACAATTGATTGTGAGTAAGTGTTAATATTGGAATCGGATACTTAAGGTCAGATATCGGATACTCGTTATAAAATGAAAATTTCGATTCCGCTTATGAATTCCTGTGTGCGTATTTTAATGTGGTTTTCAACAATTCAAGCGCAAGATGATGCGAAAGAGAACTCAATTCGGCAATTCAGTTCACTTTTGTGTCTTCTCGTGCTTGGACGGACAAATACACACAAAATTATGTCAAAATATCTTCGTAAACAGTCGGTCTTAAGTGAACATAAACACTTGAGAAAGAAAACGGATGTGTAACAGTATATAATTTCAAACGATACCCAACCTTAGTAAATTGAAAATACAAACTAATAATAACAAACAACAATAGTAAAAACAACAAAATTATTAAAAACTAAAGGAAAGCCATTTTCAAGAAAGAGCAAATTACATTTCGATTAGACAAATATATATATATATTTTTTAATCCTTGAACATAGGATCTATCCATCAATGAATAGTTCAAAATAAGACCAGGAACGTCTAGTAAGAAAACAAACAGTTTAATGTTGACTTCATGTTGACTTTAAGGGTCACGGCAGGTTCACGTCAATTCTAATGACTTCGTTCGTAATATATGGCCCTGTACCGCTACAGAAATCCTCCTGGTTAAAATGGACTCTGGGGCCATTTCTTAAACACAGTTCATTTCGTTCCACTGTTTGTCCTGTCACACACACGTCTCCTTTATCCATCTCCGTTTCTCATCTCTCCCTCCCTATCTTTCCGTCCTAGTCTTACACATTCCCGCTCTCGTTCCGTGGCCCCGGGCTGCATAATTAATGCATGTACTGACAGCAGTGTCACGCACTGACTGAGGAGTCATTCGCTCCCCCACCACACGACTGTCGTTTCACCCAGGAAGAGGAACTCGGGAGATGAGCACACAGCCCGGCATGGAGGACCAACCTTCCTCTCAACCCACCACCCTCCTCCCATTCTCTGTTGTTTCATCATTGTGATTGAGCGGGAAACAGGAGCGGAACAAAACAGCGGCTTATGTTCACGAGGCCCCGTATATATTATGCATTCGACTTCTTGGAATATATCTTTGACTGATCCTCAAATATTTCTCAAGGCTCAGACGTGTTTTACCCCCTATTCTTCCTGCCTCAGACTCGCTCGCTATTAGGCATGAGTGGGCCGTGGTTGTGTGCGCGTGTGACACAGAGCTGAAATTATGAATTGCTCCTATCAAATGGGAGCTGTTGCAAGTTGATGAAGGGAGCACCGGTGATTGCCGGGCGAAGGGAGTGCTGTTTGGAGACGCAAACAGAATTCTATCTCAAGGAACGATCCCTCCGGAATAGTCTTCAACGTAAAGAGGATGCGCCCCATTCCCAGCGCAGCAAATTCGTACATTTCAATAGAGAGCCGTTTCACACCGTAGACTCTGTGATTAAATGCCGATGCCTGCCATTTTGTGGGAATACATAGAATTCCCTTGCTGATTCCCTGACCGTTTTACCTGTCAAAAACAATTGGTGGAGGACAATATGAGGTAGTGTGAAATAATACATACTGCCTAGTGCCTACTGACTGAAACACAGGGACCTCAATGTACAGTATCCCTCAATCTCAATACCTCTCTCCTTTCTTTTATCTCTACTTCTCTCCTAGGCCTTTTGCGTTGGGGTTCGAGCAGAGACACAGATTAAGTGACTTGATCTTGCAAACATTTGAGGAATTCAAGCCCACAAAGGGGTCAGCGCAGGGGCGAAGGTATAGCCTTACACACACATACACACGTACGCGCACAACCACACACACACACTCAGACTGCTCCATTAGCCCGTCAGTAGTGCTGTCACTGGTGCAGCCCTGCAGAGTTTTCTCAGGGAGAAATAGCCTCAACACGCTGCACTTATGTTCTCTGATAGCGCGGCTCTGACTCACTGCAATGGACAATTAAAGCCCAAAAAAAATATAGAGAGGAGAGGGGGAGAGAAAGACGTGAAAAGATGGAAAAAAGCAGACTGTGTCCATTGAGAGTATACAGTATGAATATGAAGTACAGTATATGGATACAAATACTCTAAATAAAACGTTGCTATTAAAACAATTGAACTCTATTTAAACAAAATAAAACATACATGGATAAAAGCCCACTTTGAAATGCCTGCTAATGGTATTACATACTTTCTGCACGAATCCCCTCTTCTGTGTGCCCCGGATGTTTAATTGTGCAAGGGCCGAATGGGGGAAAGAGGATGGGGGCTAGACTCAGGGCATCGGCCACTTTTCACAAATTGCGTCCTTATTCGATTACGTTTACATTTTGAGGCTGCGTCTTCCAATAAAGTTTGCTTGTTTGGAAATGCTGTATTAAGAAAACGCAAATACAGAGTACAGTCTCCTATGCTTTCCCTCAATTGGATTTTCTTCATCTTACTGGGACCTGATACTGTCAAACAAAAACTTTGAAATGAATCTTTTATTGCTATTTGGGGAGGAATGTAAGTATTGTTTTGAAATTTAAGCAACCGGTGTGACTACATATCATTCCTGTTATGCAGTACCTTTTGAACTTTTAATGCTTTACTATTTCACATTTATTGATTATAGCTTGATTATTATACTTTTGATAATATGCAGAATTTTCTAACTAGATCAAACAAAATGGAATGGAACCAACTAATGCCAGAAACGCAACACTTACTGATGTCTTTGCTGTTGTTTTCTAGCCAAAAATTAATTTTACTTCCAAGAAGATGATGTCATTAGGAAACTGGCTTTTGTTAAAGGCATCTTACAAAAGACTTAACAGGATGGAAATCTATATTGTTTAAAAATGAAAAACTTTTTAATTAGGTTAACAAAAAAGAGGTAGTACCTCATTGCTTGAAAAGAATGAAAGAAAAGTTGAATATTTTACCCAATATATTAAGATATATATATAATGTGGACATGGAAAAAGTAAGGTCCCACTTATTAATGTGACTAGCAATGATTAAAAGTGTTAATAATATCTCAGAGTGGTTTTCTGATTTCTCAGTATTTAATGAAATGTACCTAATAACTGCCTTGTTAGCATTTCACCTATGCTGTTCTGTCTTGCTTTCTGTATCAACTGAATCAGTGAGCTGGACTACATGAGTATCTGCTTCCATTGCATTTTTCCCAGACACTTTAACAGGACATCTACGCTGATGGTGAAGCTTAGCCTGCCCAGAGATTTGAAGGCGTGGCAGTCGGCAGTTAGCCTTTAGCATCGTGGTGACACGCGTTCCGTTAGCAGCTAACACTGCCTCATTTATTTCACTTATCCAGAAGATTCTGTACAGCGACGAGAGAACCTGCTGACCTTGTCACTTCACACCACCAGCCTCTCTTCCTCCTTTGCTCTCTGTCTGGAGCTAAAGGACTCGCTGGTGCTTGGGTTCTGTACGATTATCCGAAGAAGCCACAGAGAAAAATGTACGCCTATAGAGAGCATGTAGATGATGCTTGAATATCAGTACAGTGGGAGAACCCATGGTGTGCAAATGCTTGAGCTCATATTATAATGGACTGCTAAAAGGGTTAAGGGTTTTATCTCATATAAAAGGGTATGAGATTTAACTGTGTGACTGTTATGTGGAACTGAACTATTTTTCTGCTGTAAATTGACAGAGAAGAAAAAGGCAGGCGCGGCATCATTAGAGAGCATGCACATCCACATTGGCGGTGCTACGGCATGCTTTCCGCTGTGCGTCCTGATAAAAGAGGGGGAAGAGGTAAAGGAGGTGTGAGAGGAGCATCTTTGAGCTCCTCAATAAATTCTCATTATTTGAAGTGGAGTATTTGAGAGCTAAGAGCAGGGTGGTGTGTATTCTCTTAATCTTGTCGTCGGTGGCAGGCTATGTGAGGCAGGGTGGGTTAATGTAATATCACAGTTGGGTGCCTCACCATGCCACTTAAACCCCCTATTAGTAAAACACTCCCTTTCTCCCTCCGTGTTATAAAAATGAACCCACGCTGCCATTTCAATGACGCACAGGAGAGAAGACTGTCAAAAACTTGTAGTGAAATCGGAAAAAAACGAGTCTAGGCTCTCAGTTATAATTAATCCCATCATACCAAAAAACATAAAATGGAACAACAGGAGTTAGCATTAAATCCCATGAATGTGAAGTTATGAAAATACTATTAAGGCATGAAGTACCCAACTTAAAAAAAAAAAAAAAAAAAGTCCAGTATTGAGCCCTGTGGAACACCTTAAAAAAGGGTCCAGTATCGAACCCTGTGGAACACCTAGAAACTTCAAATGTAAGTTGACTGCGGGGCACGAAGAAACACTAAGAAAAACACAGATGAAGGTCATATTGTGTTGCAAATGGGCAGAGATAAAACCCAAGGCTCATCCAGAGACCCTGACACACAAATTAGTGATGTGCATAACAGCGTAATTGGAAGTAACAGTGGAAGAAAGGATCGGAAATTCACATAGGCAGGCATGAAACGACGCAAATGAGCTCTGGACTAAATGGGAAAAACAGACCAGCGTCTCCTTTGACTCCCGTCTCAATTAACGGCTAACACAATCCAAACATCTCCCCATGTCCACTTGCTCCAAAAAAAGCACAAATCTGCCTTTGGCCTATTTTAAGCTCTCTGAATAGTTCGTGTTTTTTGCTTGTACTTTCTTTCGCCACAGACAGCTCATCAGGAGTCTCGCTGGCATATCGGATGAGTTAGTATGCCTCGCCTGAAATTCTACCCACCAGGTCTTCCTGGCAGCCTGGCACGATTGTTTTATGGCCCAGGTGCTCGGAAATGCCATAAATTTACCGTTTTATTAAAAGAGAATTAAGAAGATGACTCAAATGGCTGTCTTAATCTCCGTGGACCTCTGATCTGAGAAAGGCAATGGGTCAGGGACTATATTTGAAAAGAAAGCGTGAGAAGAATGAATGTGGGACTGTGGGAGAAAGGGATAACTGAAAGAGTATTGCTTCGTACAGCTAGTGTACTCTTCAGTGAGGCGGCTCTATGCCCGCTGAGCATCTGTGTCACCGCACGCCACACCGAGGCTGCCAATCTCGCATGGGCACACACCGGCATTCACCGTGCCACCCAAGCCACCCTCTGCCACTCCAGCAGCACCGCCATGCCACATTCGCCTGTGCGTCCTCCCCTCTTCTCCTCCCTGACGCGCAGGGCCTCTCCAGCTGCAGCTTAATTTCCTGTGACTTGCCTAATTACTGTAATTAAGGATTAATTGCCATTAATTATTCACACATAAGCTCATCGCAAATCATGGGGTAAATGTCTTCTGAAAGCTGCCATACTAGCCATGGATAAACACACTGGGATGCTTCAGGCAGCTGAATCTATCACTCCACCCTGCAGCAAAGAGCCCTCCTGGCCCGCCAGTCTTACCAAAACAGCCATAACTCTCCACAAGAGAAACGTCAAGTCCGACCCACAAGAGGAGAGGTTCTGTCACACCTAGCATGTTCTGCTATCAGTGCTTACACTACTGTAAAGATGGATGGAGGCAGGCCCAAAGAGCTAGGCCATGAACGCTGAAACGGGCCGCCGTAAATTATGCAAGTTTAACATTTGAGGAGAAAAAAGGGAGTAGAAAACCTCTCAGAGAGAGAAATTGAGCAGCTAAACTTTGAAGAGCTTATCAGCTAGTTTAAACAAACAGCAAATGTAAGGCTGTGTCGACAGGGCATATGTAAAAAATCGGGCTGGATTTATGCCATTCCATCACACACAAGGTTAATGTGAAAGGGGATTTTCCTCAGACTGAAGCACACAGGCATACACTCTTTTGATGGAAACATCAAATCCTTACAAACTCCAGCTAAAACTATCTCAAGGTGGTATCTGGTTATATATAATTTCTAGCTTGAAGATGGCCATTAGGTGGGCCAAGATTAGCTCAAGTGGTTGACCAGCTGAAATACTAGCTGAGAGGGCCCACATAGAACATCTTGAGCAGCCTGGTTAGAACTGTACACACATCGGTTTCCAATACACAGCTTAAACTCATATACCACCTTAACAAGTCAACAACAAATGCCATTTACAACACATTTTACTGCCGTAATTTGATGTAATGTAATTAAAATTCTGAACCAAATTTATTCAACATTTAAATTTAATATATCTAACAAATTCAGTTCTAAAAGTCTTGTTTTTTTTTTTAATAATTAATGTTTTTTGATATACATATATATAATGTTGTGAAAAGTGCTCTCTATCCCTAATCTGAGCTTCACTCTTCGATCTTTACAGTCTCTTCTAGTCATGAGCTTGTGAACTATCTCAGAAATTGCCCCAGCGTTTCTGAGGCAATAGTTTTAAAAGCTCACGCTTCATAAAATCATAATAATGGCCATCATGTAAATCTGCTGAATATGAAATGTCTGCCGGGAGGCGGCATGCAAACAGTATTTAAAAAGCCGACACTTTTACAAGGCCTTAAATCAGCCTAGCTTCAGTCTGGTCCTCAAAACTAGAAGCTCGGGCAGAGAGAGGGAGAGCAAGACAGAGAGAGTCTGATGCCTCGCAGCTGGTCTGTGAAACTTCACAGTTGTCTGACAAACTCAGTCATAATACACCAGGCTGACAATTACTCGCCAACTCTTGAAACAGGGTCTCTAAAGTGTCTGATGCTTCGGCACTAATAGGGGACCGGAGAAGTGCCGTCCTAGGTCTTTAAACATAAACACTAGCGAAATAAAAGGGAGGCTGAGAAAGAGAGAGAGAGAGAGAGCGAGTTGGGGGAAAAGAAAGAGTGGGAAAGAGCGAATGAGAGAGGCACTAATTGTTCTACTAGAGCCTTCTGCTCCAGATTAATGCAGGAAAACATTTTCATTTGGGTACATAAGTTTGTTTGTCTGATTTAAACATTTATGCTAATGGCCCTTCTGCCAGCTCTTTAATGCTTTACACACTGCTGTAAACAGCCCCTGAGCTTATCCATCACACTTGCGCTCTCTCACGCTCTCCCTCTCTCTTTCTTTCTCTCGCTCTTCATCTCTGTATAGCCATGGAATCCAAGACAATGTGAGAAAGACAAGTGCAACTACACTGTCTCTCTATCTCTTACAAACACGCATATATTTACTTATCTATCTAGATGCGGATATTCTATCAAATTCGGTACATTTACTGTACAATGTGAATAGAAACTAAATATTTAAATAAAACTACTGTTTTAAGTTTGAGTCAGTATATACGATTTTTTTTTTAATAATACTTTTATTCAGCAAGGACACATTAAATCTATCAAAAGGGACAGTAAAGACATTTTAATAACTTATAAAAGATTTATATTTCAAATAAATGCTGTTATTTTGAAGCTTCTAGTCATCAAAGAATACTGAAAAACCAATCACTTTTCCACAAAAATATGAAGTCATCTGTGTTGATAATGATAAGAAATGTTTCTTGGGCAGAAAATCAGCATATTAAAATGATTTTTAGAGGATCATGTGACACTGAAGACTGAAGTAATGATTTCAGCATCATACAATTCCATCAGAGTTATTATAAAGTAGTGTATATAAAATATTTTAAATATATTAAATCAAAACCTTTGACATTGAAACTTCTGAAACAGCAGCAAAACTTTGGGCTATATTATACACCTCTGTGCTCATTTTCCATCTGTTGTCCTCATCTTAGCACATACAGACAGCATTAAGTGACACAGACCCCATGGCGCATTCAAATCTTGCAGTCTTCTGGGTTTAGTCCCCACACACAGTCTTCATCTGACACCTTTCAGAGTGAGCATTCATCAGTATCACTGTCACTTAATTGATACTTACTAATTTCTCCTCTTTCTCTCTCTGGTTCTGTGTGTCAGCTGCCAGGGGCCTCGGCGGTGCCCTCATTTGTGGACTTCCAACCGACTCCACAGGGGTAATTACACTTTATGTGTTAATTGGTGTAAATACAAAGACGGGAGCTACACCTGCACATTTCACATCACAACTTGAAACTGCGAGCCGATCGAACAGAGTGTATGCATGTGTCTATCTGTGTACACAGGCAAACAAGCCTGTCATGTACTGGATCAGTCCAACTCAAAACGAATCATTCAGACTGGTTTTGTTCATTAAATCAATTGACTAATTGAAATGGTCAGACTCAAAAGAACAATTTGATCATGAATCATTATTACTATTTTAAGTATAAATATAAACTATGCAAGTAATACAATCTAAAAAGTGGCATGTTCAGTATTAAACGTAATTGCAGTAAAATGGCAGTGTGCTAACAGATACTTTGATACTTAATTATCAAAAGTATATACATAAGCGTAAAAGCACTTTTATAGTGCTTTTGTGTCCTTTTTGAAGTTCGAAAGCATCAGTCCCCATTTGTTATAATAGCTTTTGTTCTACGGAAAGGCAGAAACTTTGGAACAACACGAAGATGGAAAATTATTTATTTTATAATTATAAAAATTATAAAATCAAAGTATTTTTTTATAAATATAAATGCATTTATTTATATACTGTACCTTTAGGACATGTTTTTATGCAAATGACCTTTGTTATGGCTGACAGACCTTCAAGTACAGTTGTAATTCACACTAAGGCATTTATATGTAAATGTAGACAGTGAAACAGTGTGTTACAGTGATGTCAGAATCACGAAAACAAGCTGTTCGCTGTTTTAGTTGCCATAAGTGGAACTTTTGCACATAGAATACATTAAGGATTAAAAAGAATTGTATTTTTAAATTAGTTGTATAACTTTCAAATACACTAACATAACCAGAATCCCACGTTTTTTTTTTTCTTTCTGTTCCACCACTGTGGAGCCCTTTGGAAAGTGTCTGTTGTCAGCAGATGTCATTCCACTGGAGACAAAGGAAATGAGAAGGGCTTTGGATATCATCAGCATAGAAATGAGCCCTTCTCTCTCTCTTTCTCTCTCGGTTTGCACCACAGTCCTAGCCCGGACCCCAGCCCGCGGCTCCAGCCACTGTGCTACCTTTTCAACTTGCAAATGACAGTGTCACCAAACGCTATCCTTCCATCAATCAAGTCAGGGGGGTCATGAATATACAAAAGGCGAACGTGGAGACTCGGCCACCTCCCGCAGCTTCGCTTGGCCCAATTATAAAGCTCTCTCTCTCTCTTTCTCTCTCGCTCTCCCTTGCTTTCCTTGCGCGTTGTTTGTTTATATTTTAAAGGGTATGGTCACGTTCAGCCGTAGGCTAAAACAAGGTAGGTCAGGCATGGTGGCCCTTGTCAGAAAAGACTGCAAATGCAGGTACAGGCTGGATAGCCAATGTCATCTCTCTTTTGCGTCACTATTTCTCAGGCTTGGCCACAGGAGTGGTACGGTAAGGAAAAGTGCACACACGTTGGAGAACGGTCCGCTAAGAATAGAATACGGAGTTCAATTGTGCACACACGCAAACAATTTAGCATGCGATCCCTTGATACAGCCTCCTCAACACAGGAACAACACTACAGCCACCCCTCTCTCGCTCGCTCTCTTTCTCCCTCGTTCTCTCTCCCCCTGGTCCAGCTGTCAGCTCCTAGCGTGTGCATTAGCATTCTAAGTGATCCACGGCTGCCTTCTGATGAATGTGTGTGTGTGGGTAACTAATGACCTCCTTGCTGCAAGTGGAACTGATAGTCAATGGCTGCCACTGATCAATAGCACAGAGCTGGGCCTGGCCACCGAGAAATCATTTCCAAGGCCAAAGACATCTCTTACACGCAGAGACAGCACGGCTATCATCAAAGGCATGGAGAGAGAGAGAGAGAGAGAGAGAGAGAGAGAGAGAGAGGGGTGGAGTGAGAGGGAATGGTCAGTTTCTAAGGAGAGAGGGAGAGAGCAGGAAAAATGTTTTGACGTAGAATCTTAATGCACTAATTTGTCACTTCGCTGCAGTGGCTCGCAACTGATTTTTACGTGATGACCCAGAACTCGAAATTGTTTATTGTACAAAAGTAAACAAAAATGTCATTGGTCGAATACTGAAACGCATTATTATTACATTATTTGGGGATAAAGGCATTTCGTGCAACCCGCGGTTTAGCCCAAGATATTAATATTACTTTAATTGGACATACAGCCATTAACATTAACAATAAAAATATGGAAAGCTTTTAAAGATAGCAAACCTATTTATATTACTATTCTAAATTGCTTCACCATACACATAATTTCATCCTGGTCTGAGCTTACTGTAAACATGACATAATTCTCATATACTGAGAGCAAATGAGAGCAGTGGTAATATTTTACTAAAGCTATCAGTCTAAATCGTCTTTGTCTCTTTAAAAGATAGCATTGTACTATTAAAGTGACACCAGTAATAGCTGGTATAAGTATAACTACAGTAAAGTGATTTTATTCTGTTTGAATTACTGTTGTGACCTACTTTGCCCTGTACCAGGAAATATATTTTATACTCACATATAAAATGTAAGTATAGGAGAGAATACATACAAAAAATAAAGATGCCATAGAACTATTTTGGGTTCCCCAATAGAACCATGTTTTTCTCAAAAGAACCATGTTTTTCATAGTGTAATGAACATTTTAATAATCTAAAGACAAGTTTTTTTTTCAAATTTAAAGAACTTTTGTGCATAGGAAAGTTTCCGTGGATGTTAAAAGTTCCTAAGCATCAATGCTAATAAAGGACCTTTATTTTTAAGAGTATAAGAAAGAATTGGATAGGAGAAGAAAGGTCAAAAGAAAAGAAAAGAAAAGAAAAGAAAAGAAAAGAAAAGAAAAGAAAAGAAAAGAAAAGAAAAGAAAAGAAAAAGAAAAAGAAAAAGAAAATTCCTGGAGTGAGAGATGTGAGAGGTCATGTTTCGAGGTCTGCCCTTGAGCTGTTTAGGAAGTGTTAATGTGACAGCAGAAACCACTGCAGCAACACAAACACACACACACACACACACACACACACATACGCACATGCAGGCCGATAGAGAGAAAGGAGAACCAGTGTGGGGTTAACGTCTGGCTCCGGCTCAGGGAAAATAAATTGCTTTAAATATGGAAGTGGACGTCGGAATGGTCCCTGCTAGAGTGGAGTGGGTTTGGGTAAACCAACAGTCTGTCGGCCGTAATTTATAGACAGCTATGATAAATACTATTTGTCCATGACAGTCACATGAAATAATAAACCTTGGCTCTGCTATAAACATTACCAAATCCTGACACTATTGATTTATAACGGCTAACACTGACATCAAACCAAACAAGTGACAGAAACAATGCCCGGGCTTTAGGCGCAGTTTGTCAACTATTAATACTGTCAGAGGGGGCTTTCGCTTTAGCTGGGAAAGCCTGTCGCCCAGTTGTCAGTCGACCATGCTGAGGAGGACGCGGGAGTGAGAGAGAGAGGGAATGTGCTGGAATTGTCAACAGGGGTCCTAGCGGCACGGCTGCATTAGCCCTAATTACCCCCCACCCCCCCACGCCCGACCCCTCCTTCCCCTAAACGGCTCCTGCTCTGCCAGCCCCAACTTAAAATTGCATGTTAATTATGTAAATTATTAATTGGGCTGAGACTGCTGTTTATGGGATTTTGGACTTAATAACTGGATCAGCCCGCACTCCGAGCCTGACCTACGACAAGCCACGGCCAGCCAGTGAAAGTGACATTTTCCGAAACATTACCTCCTCTACGCACACACAAACACCTCTTCAGAAGGCTCATGGCGTGTAGAGGGAAGGGAGGGTATTATGCAGGTGGTGCTGTGTAAAACCCTTTTTGGCTAAATATGTGTTTCACAAATGTATTTTATGATTTTAATCCAGTCCAAATTTAACCTTAGTAAAGATGATAGAGCAAAACCCCTATTCCGACTGTAATTGCTTTACATGGGATTGTATTGCCATCTGAATTGGAAATGTTGGTGTTTTGTCCCATAACTTTCAAGAAAATTTAATAAAACTGTGGTTAATAGCTAAAAAAGCTGAATTGCACATTTGAATATGTAAACATGTATTACATACAGTTCTACATGAAAATATTATCATTTATAACTTACACAAACCATGTAATAGTCATGTGACTGAGTATACACGAGAAGCACATTTTCAGGTTTGAATGTTGACAGAACTGACTCGTCCCTAGTGACGTTTTATCATAGAGATGACATGTAAAAATGTCACAGGCGAAATGCAGTCGTTTCAGTATGAATCCACATGATTGAGAATTTTGCATTAGGGCGAAACATTTCCCCACACAGATTTGAGTTCTCCTCACTGCTTAATTTAACTTTTTTAACTAAATACTGTAACTAAAGCAATTTTTTTTAAGTTATGCCAACTTTCTCAGTAAAAAATTAAATAAAAGATTCTTGACAAAAAAGAAAACGAAATAAGGAGAAGCCGATCACGGACAACAATCGTTTTTTGTTTGATTTCAACCGAGAGAGGGTCAGGGAGGGATGGAGGGAAAAGTGAGAGTGAAAGATAGAGGAAGATATTAGTGTCTCATTTCATGGCTGTCCAGGACTGTCCTAAGATCTGAATATACACACCTGTGACAGGCGGAGTTCGAACCCTGTCGACACCTGTCATGAGAAACCAGCTGAATCCAGCGCACACTCCATGAACCCTAGACGTTCACAGACACTCAAATTCAAACTCACCCCGAGCACACGCCCCCTGAACATCCCGACCCATTTGGCAGTGTCCGATGCTTCTGTGACTGAATAACCCTGTAACTGATACCATCAGATAACTCCAGCCAGGAGCTCCGTTTCAGCAAACCAACCCACAACAAACAAATCATTACAGATCACCATGACCACATGGGCCTTGTAAGGAAAGCCACATTTCAGAACAGAACTTTTAAAAGTACTTCTTTTAAAAGCAGTCTGGCTTGTTCCTTTTCCAAAATCGTACCGTGAAAACACTTTAGGGGGAAAAAAGAAACCTTTGCCATCATAAACCATTACTGTTAACACTCCAAAAAAAAAAGTTGGAGTAAGGGAAATTCCAGAAGCGTTCATCACTGACACATACGCACAGTGCGTAAGTCATATATCACGGTCCGTCCGCACTAGCAGGGCTTAACTCGGCCGCTGCCAACATCTCGTCTGCGGCTCACCGGGCCCCTGAGACTTGAAGCAGGGCTTCCTGTACGGGGACTGGGGACTGGGGCGTGATTCAGTGCACAGACAGACATGCATGAGCGAGAAAGCACTACACAACACCCCCGGGCTCCAGCAAAGAATCTCTGCAGCCAAAAAGTCCCACATTAAGGGACTGTATAAATATTTTCTTTCACTTTTCTTGCTCTCGCCGTCTGTACGAAAATGCCTCAAGGTGTTTTTCCCTGTGGAGAACCTGGATGTTGTTGGAGGTTATATAAGGTTATACGCAACTGATTAGATAAACAAATAAACGCAATTATACATAAAAGCAATTTATCTGAAAAGTCAGTGTAAATATTACTTTTTTTTTTATAAACTCTTTACGTAATTGGGTGTTCCTTCAACTTCGGGCACTGCTATGTCCCAGGGGTTGAGCTTTATTAAAACTAACAAATTTAAACATTATTTTTGTAATATTAATGTCCTCCCTGGAAATTGCTTTCATACCTTCATCATTTATTTCTGCTACTTTTTAAATTACTTTTATGTACCAATTTAGTTTTACCTACATCACAGACTTTCGATATTGAACTATGAAAGCCCATCCTAAAATATGAAATATTACGTTTAAAACTATTCTGATCTAAACAAAGAATTAAACACACCTTTTCAATATTTATATTTCTGATTTCAAAATTTAATTTTCAAAAATTACAGCTGTCGTTTCCAACACAACCAAAAAATTTGGTCTTAATCCCCCAATCAGGGTAAATTTGACTTGTAAGTGGAATATTTAAATTAATATAATTGTATTAATATTTTGTCAAATGTTTTTAGAATGTGTAATTTTATTAAAACTTTATTACAAGTTATAATAATGTTAAATTGTGCAAAATGCATTTAAAAAAGCAAGACAAAGGAGTCGTCCATGCTATTAATACATAATTTGGTGAAAAGTCACTGTGGTGGAAACGTTCATGGCGTTTCAGAAACAATTACTAAAATTACATAATTATAGTGTGATGCATTAGTGGACATATTCAACTAGTGAGACTGTAAAAAGTGTTGTCAAAGAGTTTATTACTAAGTCCACAGGGCTAAAAGTACTTATTGTTGAAGAAAGACCCAGCTGTGCATTTACTTCACAAATAAGTGGTATCATTTAGTTGTCGTATTTCACCTAACTCTCCAGTTAGCAGCTACTAAAGGTTTTGCTTTCAACATGACAACGCTAACATGTAATCCAAGCTCTTTTCTGAAAGCTGTGGTCATTTGCGCAAATGGTTTCTTCTTTCAGGAACAGTAGCAGAGAGAGAAAACGACCAGCATGCTAAAGGGAGCTGGGAAGTGCACATCGGTATGTAAAGGATCTCCCCGCAGCAGAAATGGTAAGACAGCATGAGGTTGAGTTGTGCAATGGCCCTTGACCATCATAAAAGGCAGCTGAAATTACATCCTTTGATTTATATACTAAGAAGACAAACTTCGAATAAGTATAAATATAGACGTGCAAACAGAGTACGAATTGCCTTCTCTGTCAAACACACAAAACAGCAAGAGAATCCGTACATATACTATACTGAAATAAAGCTTAGGTTGACCTCTAAAAGAAACCAAACAAGCACGATGATTGTGTGGTTTGTTTTAATTTCAGCTCAATTGTTCACAAGGCACATTTAAATTATAGTTTGATTAGAGCTGAGCAGAAGGTACAGTAAATTCTGTTCTCCTTGAATGTTTGCTGCAATTCCTCTAAAATGGGAAATATTGATCAGCGTGATTTCCCTAGGCACCCAAAGAGTGGAGAGAGAGAGAGAGAGAGAGAGATAACTTAAGACACCCAACATAACAAAATAAAGCAACAAAGCCTCAAGACATGGAAGAGCCATAAAAATGTGATGTTAAAAGCTTAAAAGTCATTGTTGAAATCAATAAATAAGATCATTAAAAAGATCACTACATGAAGGGACACCACATACACAATCATATCTCGATTTTAACTGCTATAGAAATACGTCAACACAGGAAAACATTGAGCATCAAGCTCGCAGACCGATTACAAAATCGTACAAAAAGCTAATAAGAGTTTCACTGTCCTAAGTTCAAACAGGTCTGGCAAGTCTACAAAAGAGCATATCATGTGTAGACACATCAGCCTCAGTGTGCATTTGATCAAAGAGGCTGATTCTCGTGGTGCCAATCAATACACTCAATCAGCTGTGCCGTGGATGCTAGTCTTGGCTGAACTTGAATAGAGACTTTTTTTTTTTCATTGTTTTTTTTCCCCTCCCTCCCAGACAGATGAGCTTGCATGAAAGGCATCAGCTTGACAAGTGCAGGTAAAGGATGGCCAGACAATTGCTTGGGAATCAGGCAGTTGTTGATTTTACATTATTAATTAGAGACGTGCAAGGCCATCGGGGCCCCCAGTGTCATGGGAACGGGTCATTATCATAGCGCGACGCTAAGCGCACCACGCACATTGATTGACGTCCCGAAGGCTGAATTGATTGTAAGGAAGCACAATCGATGTGTATCAACCAATGGGATTCTTTCTTAAAGTTTAAAGCTTTAACCCTTTGCTAAAGGTGCCGTCACATAAGCAAAATTTCAGCGAATTGTCTATTGTCGATAATGCATGAAGCACAGCTCACACTGAACACACTTTGATCGCAAGGATTCCTGTTGAAGTGACTAGATTTCGCCCACAAACAAATTGGCCAAACAATGGTAAACGTGACCGCACCTAAACGTATAAAACAGAAACTCTCGGCCTAATTTCCTTGCATTAATACATTGAAATACAACAAAAGCAATACATTGATTTTTGCACAGAGCCTCTAGGGAGGGATAATAAGTGTCCAACTACTCACTAACGAACACTAGTTTTAAATTTTTATGATTTTTGGTGATGCATTAATTAGCATCCAAGCAATGTGCTGTGCTTTAGCGGTTATCTGTTTAAAGTTTTTTAAAGTGCTATGAAAACAGATATTTAGACAGATGTTTTTGGACTTGTGTTGTGGTTTTTGAGTGTCCTGCCATTTGTAGGCTGGTGTGTCGAGTTCAAAAAGAATCCAACATTGAAAAACACGACCCCTGCAATCTGTTCCATTCTGTTTCAAACAGTTACATCAAATTGTTTTAGAACACAAGAATATCTGTCTCATGTAAATGCCCCCCCAAGAAAACAAGTCTGCCAGGTCAGGTGAACCCGAAACCAGACTACTTATTCAGAGCTTTTTTAAGATCGATTTGTTGACTGGTCATTTAGGTAAAACAGCACATTCCTAAAATACCACCACCAGTGAAACATAATTACACTTCCAATTAAACCAACACTGAACAGCGAAAGTAAAATAAACGTCATGGACATGCAGCATTTCTACTTTGAGAGACTTGTTACAAAACAGAACGGCCGGGGCACTGAGCAGCTGGCATCAGCCAAACACTTCTACTGAGACCAGTGCCAGTTTCCAATCGCCCTAAGCACCAACCCCGCGCCAAGCCTGTAAACAGCCTTTATCAGCAGTAATGGTGGCATAATCCCAGCTAAAGAGGAAGCGGCATATGGCCCAGGCTTTACAAATGCAATCCCAACAAAGTAACGGGACTCACAGAGGAGGGGTTAACAGTAATGACCATTTAAACAAAACTGTCGACACTTTATTTATATATTATTTTAATTAATTTACTCAGTCTCATGTTGTTTCAAACCCAAAGGTGACCAAAAGTCTATACAACTAATACTCTATATTCTAAGTCTTCTGATGCCAAACAACAGCTTAGTGTGAGGAACAGACTAAAATTGACAGCCATGGTCACTATTCACTTTCAATCTATAGAAAAGTGCAGCTTGGACATTTTTCTAAACTTCTATTTGTGTTTTCCACAGAAGAAAGAAAGTCATATAGGTTTGGAAAGACATGAGGGTGAGGACATTTTATTTTCGGATAAACCATCAGAATTTGTAATAGTTTTATAAAGCTAAATCATATGAAAAGTTGACAGTATAAACATCACATGCTGACTAAAACTAGAGCTTTGCGTTTCTCAATATCAACTGCCTAACCAAATCCAGCACAACAGAGGATTCAATCATTTTCTACTGCCTCTGCACATTTGATTAAGATGTATCTTCAATAAGTCAGACTGACAGTAGTCTGCTCTGATGTGCGAAGCATTGCGCTGCTTGAATCTATATCTGTATTGTCAGCTTTCTCTGGATCCCTCCTTCATTAAACCCATCAAGCTTTCCTTTTTGATCACAAGTCCAGGAAGATGGATCTTCAGCCGTGGGATGGCGGGCACTTGCCAAGTCCTTTTCTAAACACCCCACCCCCCCCCCCCGAGCACGTACCTTTATCCATTGATTTTTTTTCTCAGCGACTGCCACCATTCATTGTTTGTGACATTCTACAGTCGACTCTTTAACACCCGTCAACCAAATCAATTTCATATTTTTTGTCAACGTCTGGCGAGAGGATGGTTCCTATTTGAAAGGACTGACGTCTGATTTAAGAGGTTGATTTTCAGCAACAGTTTTAGCCTTGAGTTTTACGAGATTTGTAAAGTCAGCCAAACGTGTTGGTTTGAAAATACATAATGGAGCGGAAAATGTTTTCTAAAGCATTTTCAACTTTTCCAAGTCAGTTGCTTAGCCACAGCATGTGTTCTCGGTTAAACTCAGGTTATTTAAGCAGAACAATGACAGCACTGATCGTCCAAACTGACCTTGACGTTTCCTGAGAAATTTCCTAAGCTAATATTTGATAAGGACATTAAGAGAGATGGGTAAAGCGATGAATATTCTTCATTCAGCACGCTCCGCCTGGAGACAGACTCTGAGGGGGGATATACAGGTCGCTCCGGGTACGTGCTGGTCACTCTTAGTTGTCAGGACTGATTTATTGCCTCCTAGCTGTTCAATTTCGCATTTCGTCCTCGTCATATCCCTGCCTCGTGATCATTCGCCGCTGACCCTTGTAGGGCAGCCCGGGAATATTGATAAAACAATTATCTGCTCGCCGTTCATTTGATTTTCCATTTCAATTACGGATTGGAGAAGGCAAAAAGAAAAAGATTGCGCCATTGATTTTTTTTTCCTCCCTTCTTCCCCTTGCCCTCTCTCTCTCTCTCTCTCTCTTTCTGATAGTGTTTTTCCAGTGAAATGACATGAATGCAGGGACATCATGTTTGTAGTGTTTAGGTTTTTCACATTCGTAGTATTATGCTACTTTGCTTCAATACAGTGTGTATACATTATATTATAAATCACACACACACACAAAGTATAATATATTTGAAAGAAAGAAAGACAGAGGGTGAATGAGAGAGAAACGCAACAACACACACAAAAAGGGAGACAGGGATGAGAGTAATTCCCTTCATATCATCCACAGCAGAGCTGCTCTAAGCACTCGTTCACCTCTCTCAATCACACGTCTCACATGAATGCAGACATGGTGTTACACAAAAGAGAGGGCAGCTTTAATCTCCTCATCTCTCAACCAATGTCTGCTGTGGGGAGATAAAGAGGAGGAGTGGCTATCCCTAAAGACAGGGGAAGATGTCTGCTATAGAGCCTGCACATGGCCTGACACCAGGAATGAGATCTCTACACTCACTCCAGACTCGGAGGCCTGTTTATGAAAGTTCTTAAGGAACACCAGCTCCACCACTGTAAGTCTAAATTGGGAAAAACACATTATTTGATCATTTGCGTTTACTTTGGTGTGGCACCAAAATAAGAATAATGTAAGAAAAGATAAAGGCTCTAGTTAGAACCAAAAATAGTCCTGTATAGTTTAAAGGGTTAGTTCACCCAAAAATGAAAATTCTGTCAGTAATTACTCACCCTCATGTTGTTCCAACCATGTAAGTCTTTCGTTCATCTTCGGATCACAAATTAAGATATTTTTGATGAAATCTGACAGTTGTCTCACTCTTCCATAGGCTTTCAGAGGGACCGAAACTCGTCGGCCCAGAATAGTTATTAAAAACATCGTTAAAATAGTCCAAGTGACTACAGTGGCTATACATTAAGTTTATCATGCGACGACAATACTTTTTGTGCGGAAAAACAACAAAAATAACGACTTTATCCAACTATTAGTGTTCTTCAATGTGGGCCTCTGACGAGAGTTCACGGGAGCGCCAGGACGCATGCGCGAGAACTGAGATTACGGCGTTCTTCTTCTACTACTAATTTACTTGTTACTGGCTGCTCACTCCTTGGGAGTATTACCGCCATCTACTGTACACGATGACGTCCCCGACATCATCGAGACCTAAATCACAATAAGTGTCGAATTCAATAGCTTACATACCAGCGCGCGTCTTCCTCTGCTTATAAACAGACCGTTTTGCGCTTCCGGCAATGTCGGGACGTCATCTTGTACAGTAGATGGCGGTAATACTCCCAAGGAGTGAGCAGCCAGTAACAAGTAGTAGTAGAAGAACACCGTAATCTCAGTTCTCGCGCATGCGTCCTGGCGCTCCCGTGAACTCTCGTCAGAGGCCCACATTGAACACTAATAGTTGGATAAAGTCGTTCTTTTTGTTGTTTTTCCGCACAAAAAGTATTGTCGTCGCATGATAAACTTAATGTATAGCCACTGTAGTCACTTGGACTATTTTAACGATGTTTTTAATAACTATTCTGGGCCAATGAGTTTCGGTCCCTCTGAAAGCCTATGAAGGAGTGAGACAACTGTCAGATTTCATCAAAAATATCTTGGTTTGTGATCCGAAGATGAACGAAAGACTTACATGGTTGGAACAACATGAGGGTGAGTAATTACTGACAGAATTTTCATTTTTGGGTGAACTAACCCTTTAAGCCAGTTAAAAGAAGAATGTCTGTAACCAGACAGTTGACGGTAGATATTGACTTCCTACTACAGAAGTCAATGGCTACCAGCATTCTTCAAAATATTTTGTGTTCAGCAGAAGAAAGAAACTCATACAGGTTTGAAACAACTTGAGGGAGAGTAAATGACAGATTTTTCATTTTTGAGTGAACTATCCCTTTAAGAACTAGTATGACCAAGTTAGACCAATCTACATTTTAATGTAACTGACTTAAAACAGACTTAAACAGACTTAAAGGAAAAAAATGGGATGACTAACTTGTAAGACTAGTCTTAGTTGTTTATGCAACCAGCCCCTGATGCCACAGAAGAATCTTTATAAGTTCCTTAGGATAACTTTTTATTTTCTTGTTCTATAAACCAGGGGTTTTCAAATTAGAGTTAATCTGAATTAAAAAGCTAAAAAAAAAACACAGTTCTACATCTAACAATAACAGTGGGGAATAATGATACAATGACATCTTAATTTCAAGTAAATATTTCCAAGATAATATCTGAATAATTTGCTTTGGCTTCAATACAGTAACAATCTAAAAGCCAATTATTCAACTTAGAAAAACAGCATGTTTTTCTCAAACAGAATCTGGGTCTTTATTCAAGAAAATTGATAGCAGACTTTATATTTTAGGAAGTTCTTTTGAAGAACCTATAATGAAACATCTACCATCTGGCCAACTCAAGAACTCCACACACCGAAAAATTGTTCTTGACAAGGACAGGGTTTCAGCTGAACCTGAAGTGCTGCAAATAACCACTAAAGCACATTCAACACTTCATTTAAGTGTGTGTGTGAGGTAAATCTCTTTGAAAGAAGTGATATGGCATCAGAGCTCAGTACATCAAACTCAAAGACATCAAGCCTCACATTGATTGGAATCACAGAATTGTTTGGATTCGAGCACTTTGAATCAAATCAAACACTGGCTTTTGAAACAGAGCAGTGGCGTCAGATGAAATTGGAGAAGTACTTTAGTACTTTGACTTTCATATAAATGGAGAGAGAGAAGGCCATGAGAAGTGAGTTCATTACAGTATAAGACTCAATAGATTCTCTGTAAATGATTTGGAACATTGATAATGGGTTAAGGCCCAATGGGAATCATGCTCAAATAGCCCTGTGGGAGCCTGGGAAAATCTGCTTCAGCTGAAGTAGCCGGCTCCTCGCCAAAACCCTCATCCCAGGAGGAGCGGAGGGGCACGGTTTGAGTGTGTGAGAGAGAAAGACAGAGAGAGAGAGAGAGAGAGATCTGCACACGCACCGAGAGAACGTTTCACAAGGTGAACTCAAGAAAAAAGATAAAAGAAAACATCCTCACTCTAGGAACCTTCAGTCAAGACTGCTGTCCAGCTACAGCGTTAAACATGATCAGAGGGATCCACATACTGAAGGCCAGGACTGATGATAATGTAATGGCTGGTGGTCAGTGATCCAGCACGGGCACTCCAACTGTACTCTCTTTCTCTTCCCAGACACACACACACACACACACACACACACACACCCTCCTCTTGCCCTGCGCTCCAGTGCACACTAACACCTCTGGGGGAATTCACATGAATGACCTTAAGGAAGTTTGGCTTTGATCAAAGTTTAAGCTGGGTAGCACAGAAGATAAGCATGTCCCTTGGATGTACTGAAAAAAAAAATGCTTTCTTAATGAGCATTTTTGTCTTATTTTCCAGTAATATTAGTAAACATCCTTAAAACAATATTCTTGTCATTTATGACTTGCGTTTAAAGAATCTTTAAGTACAGTTGTAACCCCTTTAGGATATTTTTCAGATTTGAAGGATTAGATTAGATTAAAATACTTCAAACAAGAAAAAGTATTTTTTTATAAATATTCTAATAAAGTAAATTAATATTTTAATAATATTATAAATATATTACATATACATATATTAAATGATGTAAATTATAATACAAATAATATTCAAATTAATTTCGATGCATTAGAGTCTATTTGTACACAATTTTGCTTCAAGTAACTTTACTTGGTTTTAGGGATTTTTTGTTAGCAAACAAGACAAGAATACTGATTAAGAAACTGATTTTTTTTTTTTTTTTTTTTCGCACTGTGAAACTCTTCCTCAAGATCTTTGGCAAAGAGAAACTCCCAGAACTGCACTTAAAGTTCCCCTCCAAAACAGGATTACCCACAGCAATTAGGCTAATGAACTAGCTAATGTAACAAAGCATAAAGATCTGTCCTCTCCAGGCCTCTTCTCTGTTTCATTATGGCTGTTTTTGAAACACTTATCTTAGGACAAGACCGGGCCATTGCGCTGTTTATCCGGGCCGTAATGTTAAACATATGCCGAGTATTGAATATCATAGGGGCCTTGGTGCTCAGTTTCAAAGCAGTCCTTCAAAGTGACATTTCATGTTGTCATACTCTCATGTTGGTGTTTTCCTTGATGATACAGGAAATGATTTCATAAATTTGCAGAGCACAATGGAGCGCTTTGTCCGAGATGGCCTTCAGTAAAATAACACTTCCTCCTTGGTTGCTGAGACACAGAGAGGACTCTTGTTTTAAAAATGAAGGAGAGATTGAAAAAGAGAGCGAGGGCCTGACGTCCATTTGTATGCCTGTGAGTTTGATTGTTCTCACGGCCCCCTCAAAACGTCCCACCTCCTCTCCCCACACACACAAACACACTTCCCAGCTCCTGATTCAACTCTTCTGTTCTGCTCATGGCTGCCTTTTTCATTTAAACACATTATCGGGTCCCAAATTTCACTCCAATATCACCTCATCTCTCCATAGTACATTAACCCTTGCCAATTGCATTCCAAATGACCCCATTACAGTCTGCTTTCACACTTTGCAGTAATTCTGTCCCGTTCACGACACACACACACACACACACACACACACACACACACACACACACACACACACACAGGCCCTCATTCCATGTTCCGCACCCCTGTTGAGGCGTATGGCCACTGACCACAGAAACACACACAAGCTAGGCATAGCAGGTGTCATGAGTGTAGACTCATGTGGGGAAGTCTAATGAACAATCAAAAGTGAAACAGTTTTCACATTCACAGTTGGAAACGTCAGTGTGCACACTGCACCATCATCAGAAGTAGGAATGTGTTGGACTTTATAATGAATACTAGCCTCTTTAAGGTCTCTTTAAACCTCTCAGTCGCAGATGGGATGCTTGCTAACTATTGACAGACCTTCTGATTCACATTGCACACAAAAATGACTGTTCTGATTGGTTGGCTTTACAAAGTTTCTAGAAATGAAGGTGCACAGGCTTTAATTATTGACACAATGCTTGACCATTCTTAAAAAAGGGCGCAAATTTATTTGAGAATGAAGCAAAACTAAGATACAAAAAATGATTGATTGATGATTTTTGAACAATGAATCAAGTTATATGCATTAATATATATATATTATATTTTAAATACATATTTTAATATATAAATATATTATATTTATATACATTGCATTAATATGTATACATTGCATACTAATATATTAAATAATATAAATTATATTATATAAAAATGACAAGAGCTTAAAAATGTAGATGTTGACAAGCTGCTACAATGAACACCTACAAAGATGAACAAATCAAAGTTTGTGCAATTTACTAAATCAAATCTCTGACAATTACAGACCATTCAAACTGTGCTTAACCTCAGATTATCGTCTTTTTAAACCCCACTTTTAAAGTGTCATTCAGTAGTAACTAGCGTTACTATATTTGTTCTTTGTGTGCTTTAAGTACCGATATCACAATGGTGTTAGATGCTGTACTGCCATCTCTCAACATGGAAAACAAAAATCATCTTTGAATTTTATGTACAACACACTGATACTAGTGAGTTTTAGAAAGCGGATTACACAATAATACATTTCCTTTCCCACAAACAAGTAGAAACTTGGACATTTTCTCCATCATTCCACCTTGTGTATGCCGTACTGACTCATGTCTGTCTGTCTTCTGTCTTCTTTTTTGGTTGTACATATTACTGAATCTTCCTTTGTCTCTGCTAGTAAAGTCAACATAGGTGTGATCCATTGTCTATTTTTCACACTTCACATCACCAAACTAAATTGTCTACAGAGGCGGCACCCAATGAGCATGAGGATTTTCTCATGTTTCATGAAAAGTGTGTATCATCATTGCACCATACATAATTGAACCACTTTAATTTCAGCAACAAACAACCAATTATACACTGAACAGTGCTTGCCTCATCAAATATTTATGTGTTTTGCATATCTGACTCTGCAAATATGCAAATAAGAACATTAACCCGGGGTTTACAGATGTATGGTGTGAAACCTCGAAACCAGAATACCCAAATCAATTCCTAAACATGAGCAGAGAGTGTGAAACATGTTGACGTCCTATTCCTGTCTAAGTGGGCGGTTCTTGGTCGCAATGTCTACCAGACTTTGGGCCAACAGTTGAAAGTATGTCAGTGCTAGACAACCTCAAACCTAACCAAGTGTATTAACTAGATCAAAGTGCCCTAAACGAGGTAGCCAATCAGAGCCGCTTCTGTCCACAGAGCCGCGTCTGACACAGCCGGGACGATGTCACGGGTACACCTCTCGCTCTTGATGCATTCAGATCGCCCAGTGGACAAAAAAATAGAAATCCTCAGACTTCCATTTGAATGATATTTTGAGCGTGAGAGCAGTGGAGGGTGGTGAGGGGACCTGGCATCTCCATACGCACCCTCACCTACAACCGCTCCCACCGGGGAGTGTGTGTCAGGAGCGCTCAACTCTCCCCGTACACACACTCGCGCACATACACGTGTGCGGATGGGTGGGGAAAGCGGACCTGACAGTGATGTATTGCAACTGGTTGCAGGTGTCGAAGAGAGGAGCGAGACTCGACCAGTCATGGGTGGGTGGGCGAGAGAGAGGGATGTGAACCGCAAGAGAGGGGGAGAGAGAGATGCTCTGTAGGGAATGGAACTGATACCCCCCGTTTACATGCTGACCCCCCTTCACTTCTTCTGTCCTTCTCTCGCTTTCCATGCTGTCTGACTTGGACTCCTATTACTGCCTTTCTCTATTTCTATTTCTCAAATGCTCTATTCATTCAGAGGGGAATTTTTACATCTATCGAGTTTCACTGTTAAAACATGTTTAGTATTGACATCTAATTTCACCCACCACCCCACCCCACACACACACCCCAAAAAAATGTTAAACTAACATTTGCTGTCTGTCTTCATAAGCCTCACCATCCTTGCATAAAATGTACAGTATAAAAACATACAAAACTCACAGATACAAAATCATGAGTACTCAAGTATTTCTTTTCATCGTGTTTCCTCAATGCAGTGTTCATGTGAGAAAAGCAAAATCTCTCTATATTTCTATATATATTCAAATGTATTTATATAACATTTATTTATTTTTATATGTGTTTAGAGGTAATGAATTATGTTTTATTTTTATTATTTTATTTTATTAATTAAGAAATGCCCAGGACCAAAACTGACAACAGACTAAGGCATATGGGTTTATGATCAACTTTAGAAATAACTGTATACAAATATAATATATATATATATATATATACATATATGTATGTATTTGTATATGTATATAAGTATAATATATATAGTATAATATATATATACTTTTTTATTTTTTATGTTTTTTTTTACATGTATTAAATATATGACTTTCTGAGTAAAACTAACATTCGTTGTCGTTGTCCAATTGTGCATAATATGTGTGATATGTAAACACGTTAGCAACAATTGTTCACACACGCTCGCACAAAATCAAGAGCAATCTGCGTCTCTCTCTTCCCTGCGTTTATTAAAGAGCCGTTCATGTAAGATCTCTAATGTGAGGCATTTCGTTTTTATTGTGGAATACGGAGGTGTTTTTGTTGCGAAGCTCTAACTGATCCTGCGGGATTTGATTCCAGCAGGCTGTTCCCCTCTGCCTTTCAACACCAAACTTAGCACTCCAATCAAACCCGACCACGAGGGACCCCCACCCCACCTCGATTACTCCCATCCCAGCCGCGCTTCCATTGATCGCGGGGGAGATCTTTCCTGAAGCGCGTGCTACACAGTGCCAAGAACAAAGGCCTCTTCGCCGCCTCCTACACTCTTGAGAACTGCATCTTCTTTCGTCTCTCTTTTCGAACAAAGGACTGGAAGATCTATGCAGCTAAAGGGTTAATCAGGGTCTTTCGATGTTCACAGTTCACTCTCTCTGGAGTGTCGACTCTTTGATAAACTCTGTCAGTTGTGTGTCTCAGTCCACAGTGTTTAATTTTGATTTTTAAAATGCATATAGGCTTTATCTGTACTTTCAGTGGCTCATGCTTTGTTGCTGTGATGACTGTATTACAGAATGTGGATATTAAAGAGCTTAAATTTAGATTGAGTTAGACAGTTTTGTGC